>NC_054380.1:70031980-70179480 GCF_017654675.1 Xenopus laevis | reverse complement strand
AGTAATTTGATCTATTGTTCTAATATTCACTTCTTTATTTTGTCAGTTTAAATAAATTAAAAAATTTAAGATTTGGAAAAATTTTAACTGTAGGTCCCTCATTGGGCTTTAAAATCATTCTAGATATTGTTTTCTTAAATACCATACATACAGTATATATAGATACAGGTATGGAATCCATCATCTGGAAACCTATTTTCCGGAAAGCTTTGAATTACCGAAAGGCTGTCTCCCATAAATACCATTTTATCCAAATAATCAAAAAATTTTAATAATAATTTCCTTTTTCTTTGTAATAATAAAACAGTACATTGTACTTGATCCAAACTAAGATATAAATAATCCCTATTACAAGCAGAACCAGCCTATTTGTGTTTATTTAATGTTCACATGATATATATATATATATATACATATAGCCACATTTGGCATGGTGAATTTATCCTGTCTCACAAAATGCTATTAGGTCATAAAACAGTACATAATTCAGAGGTTGATGTTTTGTGTTTATTGCTCAGTAAGCATTCAGTTCCTGTACTAAATTAAATGTACTAAATTAATGTAATTATACAAGGTATTTTTTTAAACAGTGATCCGTAACACAGTCATTGGGGACCATCTTAAGGCCAAGGGTTAAGGTTTTCCTTTCTTCAACACAGGCAAAACAATGAGAACAATAAGATGACAATCAGAAACCTGTTTTAAAACAAAGGTATAGAGAGGCAGGTGTGCTGGGTGGTCCCTTACTGGGTAAAGAGACGCTTTTCTGAATTGCACCTATCAGATTCTTTTGACTGCATTACAATAGCTCTATTGATTATATTCACTGATCTCAGAAGTTTTAAGTTTTTCAACCATCTGGAAGCCAGAGTATGATAAACTTCGAATTAAAACTCGAATCAAGTTTGGATAATTTACAATTTGAATTTGAGAGTTTTGACCAAAAGATAAAAATCCGAAAATATAAATTTGAATATTCACTTCGACCCTTAATAAATATGCCCCTTATTGTTGTATGAAAAACTGGAAAAATGAATGTTTGGCTTATCTTTTACATATAAGTAACAGATTCACAAATGATCTGCTTTACAAATTTTTTCGCAGTTTCGAAAAATTTTGGTGAAATGGGACAGATTCGCTCATTACTAGTTGTTTTTCATAGACTCCATTTTAATCAAATAATTCACATTTTAAAAAATTATGTCTCCTTTTTATCTGTAATAATAAAATAGTACCTTGTACTTGATCCTAAGTAATTTCTTTATTTGAGGAAAGACAATCCAAATTGGGTTTATTTATGGCCTTATTTATCAAAATCTGAATTTTTCTGACTATTTCAATAAAATAGAATCCATAATTGGACCATATTTATTGTTAAAAAATCCTTATTTAATTGGATCGGGGACAAACATAGAAAAATCGAGTGAAAATCTGAACCAGACATTTTTTTCCTAGGTTTTTTTTTACGGAATCTCTTTTTTAGGCTTTTTTGCAGGATTTTGCCCGAAAAATCTGAAATAGTAGAATTTTCGGGCTAAATCCTGCACAGACCACAGAAATAGGATAGGGTCCACTCCGATTGACTTATTTACAACCTAGGTAGGTCTGAGATGCCGGACTTTCAGATTAAGACTATTTCCATTTCCTTTTTTTTTTTTAAAGTATGGAGATCCAAATTACAGAAAGACCCCTTACCTGGAAAAATCCAGGCCTCAAGAATTCTGGATAGCATACCTGTAGTAAGTATAAAAACAAATGCATTCTATTCAGTGCTGTCCCAAGCAGTAACTGGAAGGAGTTTTTATATTATCCCTATATTTGGGTTTCCTGTGGGAAGAGACCAGTGTGAATCTGTACAACAGCTATATAATCTTACTAGCACTATTAAATGATAAAAATAAAAAAAGCATCGCCCTCATTACTGAATCTACTTGATCCAAATAATGGGTTTTCTTTATTAGAAAAACCCCAGGTCCCAAGCATTCTGGATAACAGGTCCCACACCTGTATTAAACAAAGCAGCTGTTTTCATTACTACATTCCAGCTAGCTTGTTGAGCTGAAGACAAAAGCTTGTTGAGCTCATGCCATACATTTCTCAATTACTTTAAAATACTAAGTGGAGGTATCAGGGCAGGACTCCGCGGATGATTCCGGCGTGATCCGACATGCTGCGCAAAAATGCAGGCATCACGTCAGACGCAAGTAATTCTATTGTCAGCTGCATACTGCGTCTGCATCCGACAGTCATGTCACGTCGCATCAACAATGCGACACGATACAACAATAGCATTACTTACCTTATTTCTGTCGCATCTGACGTGACGCCTGCGTTTTTGCGCAGTGCATCAGAATCGTCTGTGGAGTCTTGCGCTCACAGTGACTGGAAGGCTTATTTATCATAATTTAAATTTGAGGTTGTTTTAGAGGTTTTTTGCTTCAATAAACTATTTTTAATATAAACTTTATTTTTTTCTAAATTTAAAAGCTATGGATACAAAAAATAAAATTAAATAAAATGGTGAAAAATAACTTGAATACTTAGAATTTGAACTCTATCATTTTCAGGTCTAGCTAACCAGGTCTAACAGGAAGTGATCTGGTAGACCGCGATAGACATCTTGTCGATCTTAAGTTTTGTTGAGCTGAAGTTTTACAAAAGATTTTTCCATTTTTTTTTTTTTTTTTGAAAACATCATCATAAAGGGAACAACACCTTTAAACATTTAAAAATATTGGGGAAAATGGTAAAAAATGGAAAGCAATTGAATAAAGTCTTTGTTTATGATGAACAATCTGAAAACAACTGATCTGAAAAAAGTGTCTGGATGGTGAACAATCCCTTTAAGGGCATTTACCCCATTAAGATTAAACCCCCTCTATATTTAATTTAAGTTGAGTTTAACTTTAATGTTCCTGCCTCTACTGTTACAATTTGCTATATTTAGTTGATGCCTTTAGTTGATACATTTCTCAGCAGTATCTGTGGAATATTATCAACTATTTTATCAATTCTAATAGCTGCCTGTAAAGGGGTTGTTCACCTTTGAGATAGCTTTTAGTATTTTTAGCTAGTTTTACTAGTTGAAAAAGGGATATTTTCTGATCCCAGTGCCACTCATATATATATTAGTTTTCCTGTAATTAAGACTGTTTAAATGTTCATAAGACCTGTGAATGTGGTTTCTACAGACGACCTTCATTTCACTCTTTCCGATTACTGCACCCAGGCATTACTAACTTGATTTATCGTGAGTGCCGATATATATATATATATTTTTGCATTGATTATTGAAATCTTCCAAAAATATTTTAAAATATCAGTTATTTTTAATACATTTTAAAGTATGTTCAGCACAAGCCCCTTGTTTTTGCCCATCACAAAAAATGAATGGCTTTTGTTATTTCTTAAACTAAACAGGTAAACTCAAGCTACTCCATGTTTGGTCCTTTCGAGGTAGTTAATAATATCATTATAACAGAATACAACGCCCATCCATTCTTTGTCTCCATTTTGACTGTTTTGTTGGCTAAAGTCCATTATGCAGGGGGTAATTGGTGCGCTCTACCATCTTTTTTTCTTGAGTAATTCAGCACCTTATCAAGCTATAAGTTAATAAAAGAAAGACACAAGTTTCACCTATAGGCCTGCACATAGGCCATGCAGACAACTCAAAGACATCTGTCTCAGATACCAACTACTGTAGGTTCGAGAATAAAAATTCTAAAATACCTGGGCATTAATTTGACTTGGTTGTTTAATTCTTTAGCTACAGAAAATGACTCAAAGCTAATTCTACAAGTAAATACTAAAATCAATACCTGCAAACTGTGTTGTGTCTTGTTAGGAGGAATGTCAGCCAATTAATTAGTCCAAATATAAGATATTTTGGACTTTATCTGCAAAGATAAAATGGCAAGACTCCCTTGAAAAATCCTGCAACCTAATCCCTTAAGAGACATTTATAAATATTTACCAATTAGACATTACAAATTAGACATTAGACATGACATCAATATAATTGGTCTAAAATTTACATTAGCAAAAAGGGACTTTATATTAAGTCATGTTTGATATGAAATAAAATGCAGTTTAAAGTTCAAACTGATTGGGAAATCAACCTAAAGGCTACTCTCACATCTACCCATTTGAAAATTCCTTTTAACAGCTCTGTCCTGCTTCTCCAAAAACATCTAATACCTGAAAACCAGCCATACAATTAAATATTGCAGTACTACACCCTAAAATGGGGTCATAAAATCTAGCTTTAGGGAGGTCTTCAAGATCTGTTGAAGGCAATGTAAAAAGTAACACAGCTTTCCATTTGTTTGGAGTGCAATTTCATCAAGCCAATATGGGAAAAAGAATTACACTCTTACCATAAAGCATAAGAATCTCTTGCTTGCTATCCCTTAGCTGGGCTAGAGATTTATCAACATTGTCCATATGGGTGAAAAAAATTGTTGTTTCTGTAAAAATAAAATTCGCCAACAGACTTCAATGCATTAAAAAATATGGGATTTTTGGGAAAAAAGCCATTTTTTTTCATCAGGAATAAAATATTTTTTCTAAACTCCTAATAAATTGAACCTTTACTCTCTCCTAAAAAATTGTGATTAGCATTATAATAGTTCTCACCATCCCCTTCAACAAGTTCTTTTGGCTTGCTTTCCCTTGTTTTGTCTTTCTTCTTATTTAATGAATATCTGGGTTTAAAATGGCATAATTTAAAAAATATAAATGAGCTAATATCCCAAAACGGCATGAAATTAAGAAAAGTTTCTGCACATTAGAAGCTTACAATAGAAAGATTTTAGTATTATAAGTAACACCACTTTGCAATGGAATTTATGTATGAGGATAACTATAACCTGATAAGTTCACACTCTCCACTCCATGCCTGGGGATATTGGGAGGTAAATAGATTGCTAGAAAGCAACCTGTGACTACATTTTAAATTACATTTTACCAAGTGAGTTGAATGACTTTTTAATTACGGCAGTGATATCCACATACTGTCACTACTGCCTGATACAGGAGAGAATGATTTGATTTTTAACGTTGATGACGAATGGGAAATGAAAAGCACTGCTTTTTTTCTTAGAATTGTAATTTTCTGCTTCCTTGCAAGGGAGGACCCTAATCTTCAAAGCCATACACTAGATTATATATTTTTATGTGGCTTAGCAAAATGTACTGAAATTTCTGACTCTCAAAAAATAAGAGGCAGTTACTGTTGTTAAGAAAAGATCATGCACAGTCACGGATTAAGTCATAAATGTATTAATGTTTGTTTAACTGTAACAGAAAAAAAACATTTTAAATCCCTGCAAAATACAATATTATCATTTTTAAAATTCAAGACTATTTATCCCACTTGTCAAGGATAAGTGTAAAACAAGGGCACAGGCTACACACAAGATATCTGCAAAGAACAGACTGCGGAGAGAGCCTGCCACTTACTATTATCCTGTCCTTTACTAAAGCCTACAATACAAAACACAGTAAAATGCCTCTGGGTTCTAAAGATTTCCTTTATAGAAATTTAATCATAATAGCCAAATTAATTTTTTTCTATGGGAGAACATGCTAATATAAGTCCAACTCTTGTCTCAAAAGCAGTTTCCTTATTTTTGTGATGTTTGATACCTCCTCTTAGATCTTAAGAACATAATGAGGTTCTCCCTTGTATATTAACCTCTACATAAATAATTTTTCTATGAATCTGGATCCTTATTTGCTCTGAGCAGTTGTATATTGCTTCTGTGTATGGCAAATGCAGGAACGATGTACATCTGTACATTTGTCGGTGAGTCGAGAGAATTTTTTTTTTGTAGGACTCAGGGATGCCTGCCGCTATGTTATCCTTGATGGAAGGGTATTTTTTGCAGGTTGTAAAGATCCTGGTGGTCCTGGCCGCATCCCCACAAGTCTATTACCCCAGTTTTTTGAGGTAAAAAAAACAATCCAAAAGCTTCCTAAGATTAGAGGTTCATGAGATTTGCTGTAGGAAACCAGCACTGGTAGTTTCAGGGCTTCCATTTTCTTTTTCAATGGCCCAGAGAGTATTCTCAAAGGTCATGGTAGCGTTTGTGGCTCAATTGAGATGGAGAAGAATTAGCATTTTTCATTATTTGGACGACCTAATTGTGATGGTTTCTTCCAGAAGGCAAGCAGTACTCCATAGGGATCAGGTGATTTAGTTTCTCCAGTCTCATGGATGGTGTTTCAACTGGCAGAAGAGCCAGTTGGACCCAACACAGAAGATTGTGTATCTGGGGGCAGCTCTGGACACAGTGCGGGGTCCAGGCCCGGACTGGCAATCTGTGGGTTCTGGCAAATGCCAGAGGGGCTGCTATAAGGTCCCATAGAAAGTCAGTATTTTGTGGGCTGGTGGGGGCTGATTGGGCCTCTATGTGGGCTGATTGGGCCTCTGTGTACCTCAAATGCCAGGGCCTATTTTAACTCTCAGTCCGGGCCTGGCGGGGTCGAGTGTTCCTGTCAGATCAGAGACAGAGGCTGATCCAGCAGGTGATCAAAGAGGTGTTAACAAACACAAGAGTACCTGCGAGTCTAATGATGATAATGCTAGGGATGATGTCACCTGCAATTGGCCTGATTCCATGGGCCCGATAGAAGATGAGGGTACCACAACAATGCTTCCTTCAGCAGTGGGATGGCTCAGACAAAACTCAGACCATGTTTATTTCACAAAAGTTGATCCAATCCCTATAGTGGTGGAGTTCTCCACAAATCCTGGGGAAAGGTGTCTATTTACCGGGAAATGGAAGGTACTGACTACCGATTCCTTTGGAATCAGATGGGGCTCAGAAATCGAGGGTCAGTCACCTCAGGGCCAATGGCCCTATCCATCCCCAGAGATACTGTCAAATGTTCTGGAGATCACGGCAATGGTACAAGCGTGTCGTGTGTTCCAGCGCCAGCTTCAGGGCGAGTGAGTGAAGATATGCTCCGACAATACATTAGCGTTGGCGTATTTCAGGAAACAGGGGGGTACTCAAAGCAGATCCTTGCTAGCTGAAGTAGAACCTCTTTTTCGTCTGGGCAGAGGAGATGGTGGCAGATTTATCAGCAGTATACATCCCAGGAAATAAAACCAGCAGGTGGATTTTTTGAGCAGGCAAAGACTAGAGAAGCACAAATGGGAGTTACACCTTTAGATTTTCAGAAACATTGTGACCCAATGGGGCACTCCAGCAATTGATCTGATGGCAACTTCCAGGAACTGGAAATGCAATCTGTTTTTCTCAAGGGCGCCTGAACCAGGAGCATTAGCAGTGGATGCGTTGTTACAGAGGTGGCCTCAAGTTTTAGCTTAATCTTTCCTCATCTTCTTCTGATTCCGAGGATAATCCAGAAGATAAAATATGAAAGAGTGGAAGTGAGATGTATTTCTCCAGTATGGCCAAGAAGGCCACGGTTTCCTCATATAAATGTAATTGACAGTCAAATCTCTGTGGAGACTACCAAGGGAAGGTCCAGTGCTGGTGCAAGGTCCAATAGTCTATTCAGACCCAGGGCCATTGGCATTCACAGCATGGAGACTGAGTGGCAAAACCTAGAGGCACAGGTTCTGTCATTCCAGGTAATCCAAACCCTTTTAAAGTCCAGGAAGCCCACTACCAACAATAGATATGGCAAGTTGTGGTAAACATTCTTGAAGGGGGGTGAAGGTCAAGGAATCTCTCCTACATCAGTTTCCATTATCAAACCTGCTGGAATTTTTACAGTTGGGCTTAGAAAAGGGGTTACGTGTCAGCACACTGAGAACACAAGTATTTGCAGTGTCAGCATTCTTGAATATACAATGGTCCCAGATTCTATTAATTATCCATTTCTTTAAAGCAGCAGTGAGAATTCTTCCAGTTAGAAGGCCATCCTGTCCTCAGTGGGACCTGCAGTTGGTGCTCAAGACATTGACAGTTAGCCCTTTTGTTCCCTTGGAGGAGATATTGTTGTGGTGGTTAACCTTAAAGGTGGTTTTCCTGGTTGCAATTACATTGGCCAAGAGAGTCAGGGTACTTCAGACGCTGAGGTATGACGCAAACAGTCCAGTGTTCTTTCATGACAGAGTCCTATTGAGATTAAGTTCTTCCTTCAAACCCAAAGTGGTATCCAGTTTTCATCTTAAGGATGAGATTTCCTTGCCAGCATTTCCGGAGGAAGGGACAAGCAGAGAGCTTAAAGCTTTGGATGTGGCAAATAATGTTAAGAGATACTGTAAAGCAACTCAGTCCTTCAGAAAAGCAGATACACTATTTGTAGTACCGCCAGGAAAGATAAAAAGGGAGGCTGCTTCCAAAATTGCAGACTGGATTAAGAAGGTGATAAGGACAGCCTATGAATCGAAAGGACGACAGGAGCCAGTGGGAGTCAGAGCACATTCAACCAGGGGGCAGTCGACATCCTGGACGGCTGAAGCTGGAACTCCGATAGAAGGGATCTGCAGAGCAGCCTCATGGTAATGTCCAGACACATTCATTTCCCACTACAAGGTGGATGTGGCATCAGCAGAGAAGTCTCGGTTTGGTTCAAATGTTCTAAAATCTGCAATGGTGTCTCAATAGAATGGCATTAATCATTAACAATCTTGTTTTATTCCCTCCCAATATCTAGGAAAGCTTGCTACATTCCGGGTAGTACTGAGTAGGAGAGGACCAGGGAAAATGGAAGATCGTATCATACTTACTGTGATTTTCCGTTCCTGGTCCACTCCGTATCAGTACGTGTCCACACTAGGCATGAAAGTAATGAGAAGCTTCTGACTAGATGTCAGGGCAAAGTGCTGAAGAGCTATTTGTGCACTCGAAATTTATGTGGGAAGAAATGATGTGTGGGCTGGCCCGAAACCCGTGGGACTCGCGGGATGGGATGGTTCAGTCCGACTCCGGCACCAAATATTCGACCTAGCACTTCAGGCGCCTAAATTTATAGACTCCAGTCCGCCCCTTTTGTGACATCACTGTGGGTGGGGCCCAGGTCTATAAAGGGAGCAATAGTAGGCCGGGCTCAATGCGGATTGGGAGAGGCCGGGTTAAAATCGGTGCGGGAGGGTGGGAGGGTTCTTCTGACGGAGGGGCAATGGGAGGAGCTATCCTGGGTAGTACTGAGAGGACCGGGAAAGGAAAATCACAGTATGTATGATACAATTTTCCCTTATCCTCACTGAGCTAAGGCTATATATCTATTCACACCATATGTACTCTTGATAGGTCTAAGGTATAGACTGAAATGTTCATCTTCCCAATAAAATAAATGTTTCTTTTGCACAAATCCTATGTATATACAGTATAGGCACAACTTTCCCCTTTCAATTTATGCACTAACAAATTTGTTGTTTTGAAACAAACTGTGGAGTAAGAATTTCTAATTGGTTTTCATGCTTAGTTTCTACAAGAAGACTGTATATTGATTTAAATACCATCCTTCATTTTTATCAGTAACATGATTAATGGTTTTGCCCCAAGGAAGGTTAAAATACTTAGGTTCCAAGGCACCACATTCTGACAACAACAGATTTATTAAAAAGTGATAATGGTGTCAAATTCCATAACGTGAAAATTGTTAATTTCCTGAGATGGCAAAATGTGACTATCAACAGCTGACAATATCTGATTTCAGATCAATAACAAAATGCTTTTTATTAAGAGAACAAAGTCTTTACTGCAAGAAGAAAATAAATGTAAGTTTAGTTATTAATAATGTTAATAAATGTGGTTTTCTGAATTCTAAGCCTCCAGGGCACCCTCCAGCCAAAGCATGTTACTGTGAAAAAATCAGTTGCTCGCTATCAATAAAAGCAATAAACAAAAAAGCCAGAAATAGTCAGATTTTCTGGCTAATTCCAGCTCAGACCACAGAAACTTCCAAATAGGATAGGGTCCTCTCCCATTGACTTATATACAACCTCGGCAGGTCTGAGATGGCGGATTTTCATATTCAGACTTTTTGCAGCCTCGGTGTCTAATACATCTAGAAAAATGTGAGTTTCTTTTCCACTAAAAATGTGTATTTTCTAATAATAAAAAAAAAACTAGAGCTTTTAGCATTCGGACTTTAATAAATAACCCCCTATGTCTTGGCCTTAAAGCTTTAAGCTTCCTTAATGTTTTGATTAAACAATCCCTGTTCTGTTATAAAAAAAAAGTCTATTCCGGACAATATGCTATAAAGACTAAACCGAATTTAGCTAAATAAATGCTAACCATTTATTGTTATGAAATTCCAACAAGAGACTAGAAAAGTATAACATTTTTATTGTTGCCCATGGTGGAAATTGGTAATTTTTTGATCAATATTTCTAAGCCCACCATCATGTTACAAGGTGACAGCAGTCCCTTTTAAAACTGAGGAAATAAATCAATGGAGATTGTCAGGAAGATGCATGAGGATCATCTCAAGAGAATAAACCCTCCAAGACATCCATCATGTATGAGATCAACCAGTAACATGACTACATTATATTCTTCTTGAGCTTCAGCTGCTACAAATTTATTTTAAAAATATTCAGACACAGTCCTTTAATATGACTTAATTAGAAATACATGTAAGTATAGTCCAAATGCAGCATGAAACAGTAAATCAATGATTTGATGTATAAGGAATTTTGTAACCTAAAAACAACATTGGGGGGGGTACTCAATTACAAATCAGCTTAATATCTGACTACCCGTTTACATGTGTATTAATACATTTCACATGTGACAGTAACAGCAATTGTTTCATAAATCGAATCCTGTGGCGTGTCTTACAAAATTGACAGCACATGGCCTAATTTAATCTTCTAATTTCTGCTCGAAAACCACAAAATCTTCGGAATATTGTACGATACCCAGCGCAGATCAAAATACAGTATCTTTGGGACTTCTCCCATTGACTTCGGCAGGTCTGAGATGCTGGATTCTCGGATTCTGACTTTTTCCATCCTCGGTGTATAATAAATCCCAAAATCCCAAAATTTTTGGCATTCAGAGTTTAGTAAATAACCCCCTTAATTTAAGTTAATTTTAGGATTACTTTAGGCAAAGGTGTGCACTTTTTGTTCTAGTATTCTACTTATTTACCACAATGTGGTTGTTTGATCACTTCTTGAAAAAGATCCAATAGAAATCATTTTCACAATACAGCTATTTTTTTTCCATGCAGCCCATATGGCTAGGATTTTCAACTGTGCTCACCAGAGGCTCCCAAAA
This sequence comes from Xenopus laevis, assembly GCF_017654675.1. Taxonomy (NCBI): domain Eukaryota; kingdom Metazoa; phylum Chordata; class Amphibia; order Anura; family Pipidae; genus Xenopus; species Xenopus laevis. Next base: position 70,168,267 of record NC_054380.1, on the reverse strand, counting down.
AGAGATTATAAGGTCATACTCTTATGAAGAAAGGTGAAGAAATACTGGCAGATTTTCTATAATAACTAAACTAGTGAGGATATCCTAAAACCCTGCTATGATTATCTCTGATTTAATGCATATAATATTCAGTAACAGAACTAATCACTTGCGGGCCCAGGCGCAGGATGTGCATCCTCCCCCCACCCTTCTAGACACGGTTTTCTTACCTGCAGCGCAATCTCTGGCAGCCTCCAAGGGGGTGCGGGGGGGAGCAGGCCCTGGTGCAATTGTACCCTATTCTCCCCCAGTAGTTACGCCACTGACAATATTCCTTGAGATATCATTAGTCCATCTGATAACTAAATTAAGTGGGAGGTGGTATGCTAACATACATTTTTTGTGTCCTAGCACTAGGCTCATAGCAGTAGGCTTGCCTTTGCCCAATTTTAACACCAGGTTTTTCAATTTGTATCTGTAGTTTGAGGTTGGGTGGGAGTTATCAGGAAAATGGGCAATTTAATTCAGTGAGACCAAGTGGTAAAAATGCAGAAAAAATATGAAGTTTATTAAACAAGAAGGCGTTTGGACGCTCACAGCAACTACTGGTTTTAACACCAATACATTAGTTCATTAAACCAAGAATAGACATATTTCTGTTTGGTAACATTTGATGCTGCAATGAAAATGTGTTTGTTTTCATAGGTGGACTATGGGAGAGATGAATAGAAGCAATAGAAATTGCTATTTGACAAATAAAACACCCTTAATGGGATTAAGCAACTACCTAGGAAATATATACTTGGAATGGAAAAGCAAGACTTAAGGCCAATGGTACTGATGTGCCTGTGATCCTGCCTGAAGATGTGCCCCATATTATTGAATGGAGTTTCTACCCTATATAAAACTTCATTTTTAAAGCAAGTATTCTTCGCGGTCATAGACAGGAGAAGCAGCAATATTTCTATAATAAGGTTGAGTGATTCTGGGCAATACACTAAAGGGTTGCAAGGGGATACATGTAGGGCTGAACTTGATGGGCAGTTGTCTCTTTTTAACCCAAGGTGACTATGTATTAATATTTAATTAATATACTGTATATTTACAAACCATTTCCAGCTTTGACAAATGTGCCAATTTGCCAGAAATTATTTGAGTGCTTTAAAGGGGAACTGGTACAAAAACTTAAACCTTTTCTGTACCATGTCTGACATAATCAAGTTAATATTGTCTTTCCCTGGTTACTATGGCAGCACTCACACTTTTGGGTATTCCCCGCCCCCGCTTTCAATAGGACAGAACTATCAATTAACTAATTAATTAACTATGCTTATATATACCCCTCCTTACCCTCAGACTGGTGTCTTTTTTCTGTCCTCGCTTTCTTGGAGCCCTTTTTAGGGATAAGGATTTTTCTTTTGTGGCTCACGTGGACCCAGTTTTGGGACCTTTACCTGGGAAGTTTGCCTCTCTTCCTGGTGGGGCTGTGCAGAGCGTTTCCTCCCAGAGGAGATCAGCCAGCCAAATCCCGTTATTAGGCAGCCCGGGGATTCAGTGTGTATTATTGCCTGTGTCCCAGACCAGGTTATGGGCGGCACTATTAGGATTCTTTCTGGAAGCGTAAGTTTCGGCTTGCGTTCCAACAGACGGAAGTGACGTTTCAGAACGGAACTAGGTGCGCACAGTTGTGAAGGCGCACTTCCGCATGTGACGTCTTTGTGTTGCGACGCGAATGCGGTTGGCGCTGGTTTGGCGCGGAAAGTTCGTTTGTGCAGATCGTTTCTTTGAATCAGATCGTTTCTTGAAAGTGGATAAAGAATAATCGTGTTGTTTCTGCTATTCAGGTAGTTTAAAGGAGTTTGTTGTGCATAAGAATTGTTTTTTTCTATGCTGTTAGTTAATCTAGATTTTTGTTTTAGAAATGACTTCTTTACCGCAAGTGCCTAGTAGCCCAGAAAATGCTGCCAGTGATATTAGGAGGTGAGCCACTATTTGGTAAGTGTTTGGGTAAAAGAGTGCTTATGGGTTATTAACATAATTATTATGTTATTTTTCAGTGTGCCTATCCCCAGAAAAGCGATCTCTAAAGAGAAGCATAGAGTCTGTGTGGCTTGTGAAAATCCAGCACTTAAACACTCAAAATTGTGTGATCGCTGTACCAGAAGATTGGCGGGAGACGCTGCGGCGGATACGGCAGATGTGATGAAATGGATTAGAGAGGCTGTGACAGAGGGAGTCAAACTGGCCACTAGAAGAGTCAGAGAAGAAGATACTTTTGGGCATTCTTCACAGTTGCCAACTACAAGCTTTTCTTCAGGCTTCCAATCACCAATAGATTCAGATGATGAAGAGCTTATGGAAGATGGGAGTAGTTCAGCTTTTGAGTTTACGCTGGTAGAACCTTTAATAAGAGCAGTGAGAGAACAATTGGAACTTCCAGAAACGACAGAAAAACAGCCAGTTTCTTCAAATCCCTTTAAATTTTTGAAGAAAGACAAAGCAACTTTTCCTCTTCATGAAGTAATTAAGGAAGTTATAGTGAAAGAATGGAGTAAGACAGATGCAAGAATTCCAATTCCACAGAAAGTACAGAAATTATATCCTTTTGCAGTAGAAGAAGAACTAATTTGGAACAAGCCACCTAAGGTTGATGCAGCTGTGTCGCGAATATCGAGAAAGACTTTATTACCTGTAGAAGACGTAGTTTCATTTATGAATCCCATGGATAAAAAGATGGAAGCCTCATTAAAGAAGACTCACTTGGCCATGGGAGCTACTTGTAGACCAGCTCTTGCTTTGACTTCGGTGTCAAGAGCTATGAAATTATGGTTACATAATATCGAGACGGCCTTAAAGGAAGGCGTTGATAGAAGAAGTATTATTGATGCACTAGATGAATTGAAACTATCTACAGATTTTGTCACGGAGGCTTCGGTGGATCTAGTTAGATCTGGCTTTATCAGTGGCCGCAAGAAGGGCTTTATGGCTGAGATCCTGGAATGCAGACAAGGCGTCAAAGGTGAATTTGTGTAATTTGCCTTTTGAAGGACAGATGCTTTTTGGGTCAAAGCTGGATGAAATTATAAAGTCTGTAACAGGAGGAAAGAGTGTGTTCTTGCCACAGGAAAATAGATCTTTTCGACATTCAGATTTTAGATCAAGTAGATCTTCCTTTCGAGATAAAACTTCCAGTAGAGAACACATTCAATCAAGATCGACAAGAGGAAATGAACAAGGTAGCCATTGGAGAGGAGGGCAATACTCTCTATTTAAGGCGCAGAGAGGTAGAGGAGTCGTTTCCAAACCAGCTAGGAAATTTTGAAGGTTTGACAGCCCAAAACTCAAAAATACCCAGAAGATTAAATCAATTTGCAGAAGTTTGGGCGAAGTCAATAAAAGATCAGTGGGTGTCGCAGGTCATAAATCAAGGATATTATCTAGAATTCGAAAAGACTCCAATTCACAATCATTTTGTAATGTCGAGGATTCCCAGGCACAGGGAACAGAGGGAGATGATGAACAATTATATACTCCAGCTATTACAAGACAGAGCTATTCGACCAGTCCCACAACAATTTCAGGGAGAAGGAATTTATTCAACTCTATTTATGCTACGCAAAAAGACGGGGGATTTCCGACCAGTACTGGACCTAAGGCCGGTAAATGTATTTTTGAGAATAAGAAGATTCAGAATGGAATCAATTTTTTCAATTGTGAAGGAAATTCTAGTCGGAGATTGGCTACTATCCTTAGACTTAAAGGATGCGTATTTCCATGTCCCCATAGTAACTTCACATCAGAAATTTCTGAGGTTTGCGATAGACCAAGAAAATCATTATCAATTCACATGCCTCCCGTTTGGATTAGCGACTTCACCTCGAGTTTTTTCAAAGATTCTTCAGTCCCTCATTGCAGAGATCAGGAGACTGGGAATACAAATATTCCATTATTTAGACGATATCCTAATGAAGTCTCGAGATCCCGAAATGTTACTTCGGCAGAGAGATTATGTCATACAGTTTTTACAGACACATGGCTGGATTCTCAATCTAGAAAAAAGCCAGTTGGTATATCTGGGAGCCAGGTTTCTGACAAACCAAGCATTAGTAGTTCTTCCAGAGGAAAAGAAAGAGAAGATCAAGTTAGCTATTTGGAATCTAATAAGAAAATCATCCTGTTCAGCCAGAGAGATAACAAGCGTTTTGGGTCTTCTGACCTCAACTTTTCCAATGTTGAAATGGGCGAGATGGCATGTCAGACCCCTACAGAAAATGTTTTTGAACCAGTGGAATACAAGATTACAGGATTGGAATCAGAAGATACTGGTTCAGACTCAAGTAAAACAAGAAATGAAGTGGTGGTTAAGCGAAAAGAAGTTAGCACAAGGTCAGGTGCTAAAAGAAATCAAATGGAAAATTCTAACAACAGATTCCAGCCCTTGGGGCTGGGGGGCGCATATAGAGGATACATATCTACAAGATCGATGGTCGGACAGAGAGAAGACACTGCCTGCCAATGTGTTAGAATTGAGAGCAGTGTGGAGAGCGATTCGGAGGTGCAAACACCTATTAAGAGGAACATCGCTGTTAGTGAAAATAGACAACAGGGCAGCTGTTGCTTATATAAAGAGACAAGGAGGAACACACAGCAAGAGTCTCATGGCAGAGCTGCATCCCATAATGTGTTGGGCAGAGGAGAATTTGCAAGATATAACAGCTCTATATCTCCCGGGGAAGGAGAATGTGATTGCAGACTTCCTCAGCCGCTCGAGGATAGACAGACACGAGTGGGAACTACACCAACAAATTTTCTCTCAAATTGTGAAGAGATGGGGCAAACCGATGGTAGATTTAATGGCAAGTCCAATCAATCGGAAAATCGAGAAATTCTTTTCCAGGTATCAATGTCCCCAGGCAGTAGCAACAGATGCTTTCCAACAATCATGGAGCAAGGATCTTCGTCCTGATTTTCCTCAATACTTGAGGAATTAACGGTATGGGAGGAAATATGTAAAGGACAGGGCAAATGTGATAGCCATCATCCCAGACTGGCCAAGGAGATTTTGATACCCGTTACTGAAGTCGATGTCAGTAGAGAAACCTTTTCAACTGCAGCAGAGAGCAGATCTGTTGATGCAGGGGCCATTGAGGCATCCTTGCCCAAGAAAATTGTGCCTCAAAGCTTGGAGGTTGAAAGGAAGAGGTTGAGTAAAGAGGGATTTTCAGATTTGGTAATAAGTACCATGATGTCAGCCAGAAAGTTCTCAACAAATAGAACTTACGATAGAGTCTGGCAAGTGTTCTCACAATGGTTATTATCAAACGGTTATGATGCCGAACAGTTGATGACGGCCCAAATCCTGGATTTCTTACAAGCAGGTTTCGATAAGGGGCTCGGTTTAAGGACACTAAAACTACAGGTGTCAGCAATCTCAGCCTTAACTGGAGTGCAATGGTCCAAGGAAGATAGTATAACAAAATTTATGGCAGGAGTAATGCATTTAAGACCTCCAGTAAGAGTATTGTCGGCCACATGGGATTTGCCTTTAGTTTTACAGGCTCTTACAACGAAACCGTTTGAACCAATAGAAGAGATTTCAGAAGTAAATCTTACATTGAAAACTCTTTTTCTTACGGTGATAACCTCTTCAAGGAGGGTGAGTGATTTACAAGTACTATCAGCAGAACCGCCCTTCACACTCATTCAACCACATCAAGTGGTTTTAAGGCCGGTTCCAGAATATCTTCCTAAAGTGGTTTCTACTTTTCATTTGAATCGTGAGTCAATTTTACCAAGCTTCTTTTCGGAGCCTGCTTCAAGTCAAGAGGAAATATGGAGTACTCTAGATTTAGTCAGATGTATTTCGACTTATTTGAAGAGATCGAAGGAATGGAGAAAATCTAACAAATTATTTGTAGTCCCAGAAGGGAACAGAAAAGGACAAGCAGCTTCTGTGTCTACGTTAAGTAGATGGATAGTTAAATGTATTCACATGGCCTACGAGGCAGTAGGTCATAAAGCTCCAAAAGGGGTGAAGGCACACTCCACGAGGGCATTGAGTTCTTCTTGGGCCTTTCAGGCAGAAATCACGTTGGAGCAAGTATGCAAGTCTGCATCATGGTCTTCAGCTACTACGTTTTTGAAGCATTATCATGTTGATTTATTTTCTCCAAATGATTCTTTATTTGGTAAAAAAGTATTGGAAGCAGTAAAAACTGCAAAATAAAAACCGATACTCTGCCGTGACTGTTGGTATTATGTAATTTCCCACCCTATCTGACTGCTAAGGTACTGACCCAAAAGTGTGAGTGCTGCCATTACTTACCGTAATTTTTGTTTCCTGGTTACTATGGGCAGCACTCACGCTGAACCCTCCCAAAGAAATTCCTAAAGCTCGGACTTAAAAGACACCAGTCTGAGGGTAAGGAGGGGTATGTATAAGCATAGTTAATTAATTAGTTAATTGATAGTTCTGTCCTATTGAAAGCGGGGGCGGGGAATACCCAAAAGTGTGAGTGCTGCCCATAGTAACCAGGAAACAAAAATTACGGTAAGTATGAAATGAATTTTTTGTTATCCCCCCACTGCAATTTCTTTCTACATGCATGCTTGGTTTTGTGACAAAAAGTCACGTGATTTCCCTCCCCACCCCTTATTTGCAGATGCGAAATAGGATTCAGATTAGGTTCAGCCGGGCAGAAGGATTCAGCCGAATCCGAATCCTGCTGAAAATGGCAGAATCCTGGCCGATTCCCAAACCGAATCCTGGATTCTGTGCATCCTAGTTATTACCTTTTTGGTTTGCATGATAGTTTCCTTTTAAACTGTCAGATTGTATTCTCTCCTTATAAGGGCAGTGATGGCGCTGAACTATGAAACACTAACAAATTAAAAGTTCACAGAATTTAAACACAAGGCAATCTACATATGAACTATATATTTGTTCTACTTGAAGTAGCATTAAAAAGAAAGAAGGATCATTAGCACTTTTCTAGGCTGTGTGTACACATACAGTTATATATACAGTACAACTTTTAATTGATTTACATTCTCAGATATGGCATTTTATTACACTTGCTTTCAAAGTATTTCTGCAGTCATAGCACTTACAAGCTGTATCCATAACAACTTTGACCGTAAAGCTCAACAAAAGTAATAAATGTTATTAATCTAATTTCTCTCTAGACTTGAATTTGTCATGCTTCCTGTAATACATTAATCACAAATTATAGCTAAAGATTTTCCGCTTCATGTTACCCTTCATCTGCCATTTGACTATAAAGCAGAAGAATTATTTTTTTCACTATGCCAAGTGGTGGAACCAATGCTTAGAATTGCCTAAATTATATATGAGAGGTGAACCTTCTGGCCAAAAATCATAACATTTAATACATTTGTTTTTTATTATTATTCACTGCTGATATGTATTCTATTTGGAATAGTAAGTAAAGTAGATACATTTAAACAGCTTCTGCTCTCTCACGAGCCATTTTACACAACCCATTTCAGTTTGCAGTTAAAACAACATATTTTCTCTTGTGGGAAGAGTTGATACTTCAACAAGGCCATTGAGGGATGAACTTGTTACACTGTTGTCTTTTGTTAAACCAAATTAAGTAAGTAAATATGTAACCTTTTGATTCCACGTTGCAGATTCCTTTGAGACATTGCTTTAAATTAAAACAACTATTTCATTGCTGCCAAAGTTTATTTTCTAGTATACTTTCCTTTCGGCTGCTGCCAAATTAAACAGTCCCATTTTACTCGGAAAAGCAATCAATGTGAACAAGAGTAGCTTTTTTGCTTTTAACCCTAAACATCTCCCTCCCATGCTCCTAAGTTGATCTTAAAAACAGGAACATTAATTGCCGATGCCAGTATCACCCTTGGGACAACGGGAGATACTTTAAAGGGATACTGTCATGGGAAAAACATTTTTTTCAAAATGAATCAGTTAATAGTGCTGCTCCAGCAGAATTTTGCACTGAAATACATTTCTCAAAAGAGCAAACAGATTTTTTTATATTCAATTCTGACATGGGGCTAGACATATTGTCAATTTCCTAGCTGCCCCAACTCATGTGACTTGTGCTCTGATAAACTTCAATCACTCTTTACTGCTGTACTGCAAGTTAGAGTGATATTGCCCCCTCCCTTCCCCCCCCCCAGCAGCCTAACAACAGAACAATGGGAAGGTAACCAAGATAACAGCTGCCTGGTAGATCTAAGAACAACACTCATAGTAAAAACCCATGTCCCACTGAGACACATTGGGGCAAATTCAAGCGCTGAACGCTAGCGTTAATTCGCTAGCGTTTGGCATTTTCGTTACTGTGCAAATTCACTAACTAACGCTGGCGTAGTTTCGCTAGTGTTACTTCGCACCCTTACGCCAGGCGAATTTTCGCTAGCGACGTAACTACGCAAATTCACTAACTTGCGCAGTGTACTGAATGCTACCTTTTACGCTAGACTTCCTTCGCCACCACAGACCTGGCGAAGCGCAATAGAGTAGATAGGGATTGTTCCAAAAAACGCTGGTGTGTTTTCTACATGATGGGTGATAGGCTGAAAAAGATCGAAAAATTTTTTGGGGCTCCCCTCCTTCCCCCCTACATTTCCTGACTCATGGCAACTTACCTAGACAGTGGGCACATGTGTAGGGCAAAATAAAATTTTTATTTGCTGATTTGAAGGTTTTCTAGGCATTTGTAGTGCTGATACGTATTCCTCCATTGAAATTAGAATTTCGCGCCATATGCAAATTAGCCTTCGCTAGCGTAACTTCGCTTTACATAACGAATCAACGCTAGCGCAACTTCGCAACCTTACGCTACCCCTGAGTGCAACTTCGGATTTTAGTGAATTTGCGGAGCGCTGGTGAAACTACGCCTGGCGAAGTGCGGTGCAACTTCGCATCTTAGTGTATTTGCCCCATTCAGTTACATTGAGAAGGAAAAACAGCAGCCTGCCAGAAAGCATTTCTCTCCTAAAGGGCATGCACAAGTCACATGACCAGGGGCAGCTGGGAAATTGACAAAATGTCTAGCCCCATGTCAGATTTCAAAATTGAATATAAAAAATCTGTTTGCTCTGAGAAATGGATTTCAGTGCAGAATTCTGCTGGAGTAGCACTATTAACTGATGCGTTTCGAAAAAAAACATGTTTTGCGATGACAGGATCCCTTTAATTTCCACTTTTACTGTCCAATCTATGATGAGTTAGGCTGAAGGGATAAATACTCTATCCTTCTCAGGTAGAGGGAGGAATGTGTTAACAGACAAGCTAGAGATGTGAAGATCTTTAGCCCTAGGGGTCATGTATTGACATTACTTCTGAACCCCAACACCTTGCACTTGGGTGGGAATATTAATAAATGAACATGAAACTCTACCATTTAAGTGTAATGGTTCACTGGGATCAGTTGCAATTTAAAATAAATACATCTTAGTGGAGTGAAGAGTAAGATGTGGAAATTTGACCACCTATATCCCAGGACATAGTATACTCTATGCCCCATAATCTGTCAATAAAAGCAAAATAGCCTTGTATTCTAGGTAGCAGTTCAAGCCATACTATCAATGTAATCTTAAATTTAGCCTTTGAATAAAAAAATAAACCAATAGGCGCTCTATTTCCATAACCTATTTGCACATCAAATTAGTATAAGGTTTGGTACAAAGTTATGCAAATAGATAATAGGTGTTTTTCTTTAATAAATGTTCTGCAGCCTTTTCATTCCATGTATGTCTGTGTTCTGATATTTACTTGGAGGGGTGACTGCATCTTGGGGCTGCCTTAGTCATGACTCCAAAGGAACTTAAGGTATTGACTCTTAGAATATATATTCGATAGTTGTACAAGCCGGACGGGATTTATAGTGGATGGCAGATATGTATCTCTGGTTTTTAGGTTCTGAGCCATCCATTTAAGAATGTTCCCTTTAAGAAACACCAGAGGGTTAAGCAGCCAGGAGGTGGGCTGGACAGCCAAGGGGTGTTTAAGGGAATCAGCAGCAGGTGTGCAGGGTGTGAGAAGGAGCTGCACAGGAGGGCTGGGCTGTTGGGGTTGGAATGGCTGTATTTTCAGAGACCTGTGGGGCCTGATAGCCAGGTGGATATTTTCCTGGTGTTTTCCCCACAGACCAAGCCTGGATAGTACCTTGGGGGTACTGGAAACTTAAAAACGCTGAAGTAAGCTATTTTGTTTATTGCTGGACTTTATGTTGCTGAATGAAGCCGTTTTCTTTCTGTTACATTTTGACTGCTGCTGGAAGCTCTTTGTGTTCAAAATAAACGGACTGTTTTTCTTTTCACCTTGGAGTGGCCTGCATTTATGCTAACAATCCCGCTGTGATCCCCCCAAACTTCACAACTGGTGCTCGGATGCGGGCAGGCACTACCAAAGAAAAAAAAAGAAAACGTTTTTTTTTCTGAAAACTGACATTTAAAGAGACAGTAACCTATTTTTGCTAAAGATGGAGGAACTGTTGCAGCAAATGTCTCGCGCTACAGTTCAGCTTCAGCAGAGCATGGTCGTGCAGCAACAGGCTACAGAGGTGCAGCAGCAGGCTATAGAGGCCCAGCAAAAGAGCCTGGAGGCTCAAGTATTGGCTTTGCGAGAGTCTGTAAATTTACAAGTAACTGCCTTAAGCTGGCCATAGACGCAAAGATCCGATCGTACGAATCAACGTACGATCGGACTGTCCCATCTCCCGACCCTCCACTAACCATTCAGATCAAAGTCTTTACCATTCCGATCAAAAGAACAGATCACCCAATGTTCTGCCCCTGACAGCAATCGTACGATACTTATGTCTGACAACACTAGTGACAGTCTCCCTCTGAAAATCGTACGATCGGCAATACATGCAGAGATATTATCGGCAGGCGACAGAAATTTTCTAACCTGTGCGATCGACCAAACGACCGATCTCCGACGGACGAAAAATGTCGGGACTCTCCACACACGGTCCGAAAATCGTACGAATCCACGATTCGTACGATCGGATCTTTGCGTCTATGGCCAGCTTAACACGAAGCTACCATTAACCACCAGCACTCCACAGATGCTCAATTATTGGCGTTGCGAGAGTCTGCAACTTCACAGGCAACTGCCTTACAAGAGGCTACAATTAATCAAGCCAAGGTGTTGGCTGAGGTGTTGGCTGAGGCTGTCCAGCAGTTTGCTCCTGGACGGGAGTCCATTGTCATGGCCCAGGGGAACCCGGTAACCACCCGGGCAAGTCATTTTCTCCAAAAGCTGAGTCCCACGGATGATGTGGAGGCCTTTCTTACCACCTTTGAGAGGACTGCAGAGCGAGAAGGGTGGCCCCGAGATAAATGGGCCGGCCTAATAGCTCCATTTCTGTCTGGCGATCCACAAAAGGCGTATTATGATCTTAACCCAGATGACGCCATGAATTATGATTGGCTAAAAGCAGAGATCCTGGCCCGCCTAGGGGTAACCACTGCAGTAAGAGCTCAGAGGGTACACAAGTGGAAGTATCAAACTAAACTACCGCCTAGATCACAGATGCATGACCTTATCCATTTGGTTACCAAGTGGCTGCAACCCGAGGATCTGAATGGACCCCAAATTGTGGAGCGGGTTGTGACAGATCGTTATCTTCGGTCCCTCCCTGTTGACCTGCAGCGTTGGGTGAATCATGGGGACCCCAAAACTGCGGTTCAGCTGGTCGAAATGGTTGAGAGGTACACGGCTACTGAGGAACTACTTACTCCCACTGGTCATCGACCGTTTACCAGCTCACGTCCAGAGAAATCTACGCCAGCCCAGAAAAGTTCCCCGCAGAGTCCTAGGCTCAGTGTGAAAGAAAGTGGAGACGTGTCACCCCTTGCCCGACAAGGGGTACCCACAGATACCTCTCCACCCTGGAAGGGGGGGAATGTGCAATGTTGGAGGTGTCAAACCTGGGGCCACACTAGAGCACAATGCCCATTGAAGGACGAGCCCATGGAGTGTGGGGCTCTCCAGCAACTGTCCTGTTATGCCCACAAAGTTTGCACTGCAGGCCCTGACTCAGTTGAGTGCACGGTCTACATTAATCAGGTTCCAGTCAAGGCTCTCTTGGATTCGGGGAGCATGGTGACCCTGGTATTGGACAGTGTTATTGGCAAATTTGAACCAGTGTCCAAGTCACTCCGGGTAATTTGCATTCACGGAGATACCCGGTCTTACCCGCTAGTCCCAGTGACCATCACTGTTGATGGGGAATCCGTGGTGCATGAGATGGCAGTGGTGAGTAAACTGCTACACCCCGTTATTGTGGGGCGTGACTTTCCAAAGTTCTGGGAATTATGGGACAGTATGGAGAAGAAAACCACTGACTTGAGGGTGGGGGTGGGTTCCCAAAACCCAAGGGGTTCTGAAAATGATATAATGCATGAATGTAAAAATGATATTGTGTCACAGCCCCAAACTCTGGAAAAGGGTAATAAAGTAATTGAGGATCCTGGTCAGAGGCCCGAGCCGTCCTCTGAGGGGGGGGGATTTCTTCCCATTACAGGTAATGCTTGGGGAGGATGATGAGGATGATTCATTAAGCCCCGTATCTCCTGATGTAGATGTGTCAAGGGGAGCCTTTAGCACTGCCCAGATGCAGGATCCTACCTTGCTTAATGCCCGAGAACAAGTGGTTGTGATAAATGGGGTTTCCCAAGAACCAGGTGCAGAGAAGCGTTGGCCGCACTTCGCTGTAAATGGCGATCTACTCTATAGAGTCACCAAGGTCCGTGAGGAGGTGGTGGAACAACTGTTAGTTCCAAAGCCATACAGACGAATGGTACTTGACCTGGCGCATGATGATGCACTGGGTGGACACTTGGGGGCAGAGAAGACCGAAGCAAGAATCACAGACCGTTTTTTCTGGCCAGGTTTAAAGTCAGAGGTAAAAACTTACTGTGCATCCTGTCCCACCTGCCAGTTAACGGCTCCGGCTTCTCATTTTCGCAGCCCCTTGGTGCCTTTACCCATTATTGAAGTACCATTCGAACGTATAGCAATGGACTTGGTAGGCCCCCTGGTAAAATCTGGCCGAGGGCATCAGTATATCTTGGTAATCCTTGATTATGCCACCCGATACCCAGAAGCTATTCCCTTAAGGAATGCCACATCTAAAGCCATTGCCCATGAGCTGTTTCTGATGTTTTCAAGGACAGGGTTTCCCAAGGAGATACTCACTGACCAGGGTACCCCATTTATGTCAAAGGTGATGTCAGGTGTGTGCAAATTGTTCCAGATAAAGCAGTTACGTACGTCTGTCTACCATCCTCAGACAGATGGCTTAGTGGAACGGTTTAATAAGACATTAAAAACCATGCTTAAGCGGGTGGTACAAAAAGATGGTAAGGATTGGGATTGTCTGTTACCTGCTCTTTTATTCGCAATTTGGGAGGTGCCTCAGGCATCCACAGGGTTCTCTCCCTTTGAGTTAGTGTACGGGCGCAGGCCAAGGGGACTGCTTGATATTGTAAAGGAGGCTTGGGAGAGTGAAGCTACTCCCCACAAAAGTGTTTTGGAGTATATCTCTAAAATGAGGGAAAGGATCGCAGGAGTGATGCCACTGGTTAAGGAACACTTGCAAAGTGAGGCAATTTCAGGTGGGAGATAGAGTAGCAGTGTTGATCCCCACTGTAGAGAGCAAATTCTTGGCCAGATGGCAGGGCCTATTTGAAATTGTAGAAAAAGTGAGTGAGGTAAACTATAAGGTTCACCAACCTGGTAAGAGAAAGCCCTACCAAATCTATCACATCAATTTGTTAAAGCATTGGAAGGATAGAGAACCAGTTTCAGCACTGGCTAGTGGGAAACTTGAGTCTCAGGTTGGTGCTGACAATGTCCTGGTAGCTACAGCATTGTCAAAAGCCCAGACCCAGCAAGTTAGGGAGTTTCTGCAGAGAAACAAAGATATTTTCTCTGATTTGCCTGGGATCGCTAATGTCATAGAGCATGACAGAGCCGGGAGTAAAGGTGTGTCTCAAACCTTACCGCATTCCAGAAGCTCGCCGGAAGGCTGTCTCAGAGGAGGTAAAAAAATGCTGGAGTTAGGGGTTATTGAAGAGTCACAGAGTGAATGGTCAAGCCCCATTGTGTTGGTACCCAAGCCCAATGGTACTCTGCGATTCTGCAATGATTTCAGAAAACTCAATGAAATTTCCAAATTTGATGCCTATCCTATGCCCCGGGTAGATGAACTTATAGAGAGGTTAGGTCCTGCCCGTTATATTACCACTTTAGACCTCACCAAGGGGTACTGGCAAATACCCCTAACCCAGACGGCAAAAGAGAAAACGGCATTCTCCACTCCAGATGGCCATTTTCAATATAAAAGAATGCCCTTTGGTTTACAAACTGCCCCAGCTACGTTTCAAAGGGCAATGGACAAGCTTTTGAGGTCCCATCAGAGGTACACATCCGTTTACTTGGATGACATTGCCATCTTTAGTAGGGACTGGGAGTCCCATTTGCCTAAAGTCCAGGCAGTTCTTGACTCCCTGAGAAACAGTGGGTTCACAGTGAATCTTGAAAAGTGTGCCATAGGGATGGAAGAGGCAAGATACCTTGGGTACATTGTAGGTAGAGGGCTAGTAAAACCCCAGCTAAATAAGGTAGATGCTGTCCAGAACTGGCCCCGCCCTAAAACAAAGAAACAGGTACGAGCATTCCTGGGAATGATTGGGTACTACCGTAGGTTTGTCCCCAACTTTGCCACAGTAGCAACCCCATTGACTGACCTGACCAAAGGTCGGAAGTCAGTCATAGTCGAGTGGAACATGGATGCTGAAAAGGCATTCCTCGAACTCAAGTCCGCTCTTTGTCACCACCCCATTTTGGTGGCACCAGATTTCTCAAAGGAATTTATTGTTCAGACGGATGCTTAAGACATAGGTCTGGGAGCTGTCCTATCACAGGTCATTAATGGGGAAGAGCATCCCGTAGTGTTTCTCAGTAGAAAGCTGACTACAGCGGAGAAAAACTATGCAATAGTTGAGCAAGAATGCCTAGCCATTAAGTGGGCCTTGGACTCCCTCCGTTATTACCTTTTAGGTAGGAGATTCCGTCTGATCTCTGATCATGACCCACTCACCTGGATGAAACAGAAAAAAGGGGCAAACGCCAGGGTAACCCGATGGTTCCTGGCACTCCAGGAGTTCAAATATACTGTAGAGCACAGACCCGGGAAACAGCATATGAATGCGGATGCTCTGTCCCGAGTCCATTGTCTAGGCTCTACTAGTGCCTCCACCTCCCCTGGGTTGAGGCAGAGGGGGGGATATGTACAAGCCGGACGGGATTTATAGTGGATGGCAGATATGTATCCCCGGTTTTTAGGTTCTGAGCCATCCATTTAAGAATGTTCCCTTTAAGAAACACCAGAGGGTTAAGCAGCCAGGAGGTGGGCTGGACAGCCAAGGGGTGTTTAAGGGAATCAGCAGCAGGTGTGCAGGGTGTGAGAAGGAGCTGCACAGGAGGGCTGGGCTGTTGGGGTTGGAATGGCTGTATTTTCAGAGACCTGTGGGGCCTGATAGCCAGGTGGACATTTTCCTGGTGTTTTCCCCACAGACCAAGCCTGGATAGTACCTTGGGGGTACTGGAAACTTAAAAACGCTGAAGTAAGCTATTTTGTTTATTGCTGGACTTTATGTTGCTGAATGAAGCTGTTTTCTTTCTGTTACATTTTGACTGCTGCTGGAAGCTCTTAGTCCGTTTATTTTGAACACAGTTTATCTTTTCACCTTGGAGTGGCCTGCATTTATGCTAACAATCCCGCTGTGATCCCCCCAAACTTCACATAGTATATATATTCTAGCATCTATGTAATAACTTTGGCTACATCATTGCCACAAAAGAGTCAACTCAATAAAGCATCAAATGCAAACCTTAATTTGAATATTTAAATAAACTGAACTGCAACTGAACTGCAACAAAAAGATCTACTAGTTACCATGTCCATGACAGGTTATGAAAGTTTGAACACATTTCTGTTAATTTCAGTGCTATGTTTTATATGTTATAACAGTTTTGCTAATGAAGGGGAAATTGCCCTATAAGCTATGAGTCACCATTCTCCCAAGAGACCTGATTAATTTTAAACAGTTACAACTGTATATTTGCTTATCTTAAATTGTTACAAATGTATCTAAGTGCAGGTGCAACGTGCAATAAAGCATCAAATGCAAACCTTAATTTGAATTTTTAAATCAACTGAACTGCAACTTTTCTGAAAAAGATTTGTGATCTTTAATGTTCATCTGAAATGAGTTCCAGCAGAATTCTGGATTCGGTGCATCCCTATTATGTTGTCTATGGAATACATAACTCCCAACATTTGAAAAAATGGAAAGAGGGACAAAAAGATCTACTAGTTAACATGTCCATTTTACAAAATGTGGCAGGTTATGAAGTTTGAACACATTTCTGTTAATTTTAGAGCCATGTTTTATGTGTTATAACAGTTTTGCTCATGAATGTGTAATTGCCCTTTAAGCTGTGAGTCACCGTTCTCCCAAGAGACTAGTTTAATTGTGAATAGTTACAATTGTATATTTGCTTATCTTAAATTGCTACAAATGTATGTAAGTGCAGATGCTGAGTATTCTAGACTCTCAAAAAGTCAAAAAAAAGTCTCTTATTTAATTAAGTTTAAGGAGTGTATCTTTTTCTGGCATCAGTGAAGGTATACAAAGAGAAAGTCTGAACTTTCTAATAAAAATCCAGGACTGCGGGCTAAACTGTCAAAATCTGGACTGTCCCGCAAAAAAAGGGACAGTTGGGAAGTATGGGAATATATTGATACCTTTTTTTCTGTAAACTAGTGCATATGTTGCATTTCTGCTATTAAGTACATATGTGCCAACAGGCCAAGATCAAATACATGGTGATTAGACCAGGCACTGGAACTGAAAGGAGGGTGGGGATTCACACAGTAAATAGCTATCTTCCAGCTTTTGGTCTAGTTTAAATCTAATGTGCTCAAGAAGAACATGCTCACTAAAGAGCGAGGTTGGATTAGCACTTGCTAAAACATGCTGCAGTATCAGTGTATTTAAATATTACACCTGTACATCAAGCAGCAGCACCTACAATGTTTTTAATTATGCTTTTAAAGGGACAGTAACAACAAAAAAATGAAAGTGTTTTAAAGAAATGAAAACATAATGTACTGTTGCCCTGCACTAGTAAAACTGGTGTGTTTGCTTCAGACTATAAACTATAGTAGTCTTTCTAAAGCAAACACACCAGTTTTACCAGGGCAGGGCAAAAATATATTGTAGTGTCATTATATTTTTTTGGTGTTTGGCTTTAAGGCATGTAGGTCATGTACTTACAACTCACTTTGCCCATGACTTGTAGTGCACTTTGCACTTGCTCTTTCTTTTAAATGAATCCCTATGAATATTTTAGGAGTAAAACCCACATATAATGCCAGAATCAAGGTGCCATTCACTGCATGGTCATTTCTATATTATAACTATGCCAGTTTTTGAACATTTTCTGTTTTCTAACTGCCAAATTAAATAAATACATCTTTTTTTTGCTCTAGATCAGAAGCAGGGTATTTTACAATTTGTCATTTAGATTCCAAACAATTTATTTAGGTATGATATTTTTTCTTTTTACTTTACAGCACCACTGTAGTATATTGTCAAACCAGCTTTTCCTAATATTGGGTTCTCTGTCTTTTTATGTGCTTCTGGGAATTTTGAATGTTAATAAACCAAAAACTTATTGACAGTACTGAAAATGCTCTTTATTTGTACCAGCATAGTCCCTAAATTATTTTTATTAGTAGTACAGGTATGAGATCCATTATTCAGAAACCCCTTATCCAGAAGGTTCTGAATTATAGAAAGGATGTCTCCCATAGACTCCATTATAATCAAATAATGCAACAATTTTGATGCAAGCAACAATTCTTATACGCGCAACTATTTTGTCCAAATGCATTAAAGTCAATAGGCGTCTGAATAATTTCGATGTGTGACAATTTTTATGCGTACAGCAATTTTTTTTTGTTGCAGTGAATTTTTCAACAATGTTTCTCAAATTTGTTTGTGGGCCGCAAAACGCGGACATTCTCCCCAAATCCATGCCTGGCAAAATTATTTGCCCTTCACTATTTGGCACATAGTAATTTTATTTACAGTTCTGACATCTGAGATACAGTACAACCTTGGTCTTGCTTCATATGGTTTACAAGCTGATCCACAGTTTTTTTGTGAGATAATAAGGAAGGAAACTCCGCTACTATATGTCATATCTCCTCAACAGTACTTTCACTAAACAAAGCTGAATTGTATTAATATTATAAAGCTATCATTAAAACTCAGTACAAGAAGGTCACATGTACCCAACAATTATATCAACTGTATCACCGCATTTCTAAACATATATTTTCCAAGAGTAAATAAATTAAACACAGAAGTGTGACAAAAATATAAGGAACAGTATATTAAAAAGCATGATTTGTCTCAATACATTGGGATTAAATGTTGTTGTCCGCTGGTGTGTACAAGATTTAACACAGATTTTTTTCCCCCAATATGTAGCTAATAACCTACTACTTCTCAGGCTGCTCCATGTGTAGAGCTTTAGTCATGCGGAGATCCGGCAGAACAGTGTGTGTATTGAGTTACTGAATGAGATAACACCTACCCATGATATGAGTAAGCACCTTTAATATAATAATATAAGACATAAAATGCATGCGATATATTCCTTTTCCTCCAACCCTGTATAATACCATTCCAAAGTAATGGCTGTTCTTGCTGACATCTAGTTTGTAAAAAATTGCAGTCAAGTGAAACAGGACATTTTCCCTATCCTTTGTATCTGTTGTGTACACATCTCATTTACATCTTATAACCCCAAAAAAGGAAACAATATAATAAATCAATGTTTTTGCTTGATTTTATCGAGTTTCCCAATCCCAATGAAATCATGCTTTTTTTAATAATAAATAAGGTCATATTGTGGATTCTAGTTTGGTTGGACTTTTTTTATTTAAAAAAAAAAAAAAGAAAAAAATCGGATTTTGATAAATAACCTCCTTAGAGTTTTTCAGACATGAAATTTGGAGGAACATTCCTTAAGGCTGCTAAAAACATTTAAACATTAAAAGATTCAATATTCTTTTGCCATCAAAATTGATTTATGTCATTTTGGTAAAAATGTATAAAAATTAAATTGAATGTTTGAATAAAAGTGTATGGCACTCCCTCATCTAGGCCTCCCTCACCTTTAAGCTTTCTGCATAATTGGTTTCTGAGAAATACAGTAGAAGACCCATTTTATGTTTTTCAGGGGACCAGGATAAAATTATGTAAAATCCGGAAATTTGTAATCAGGGAAATGTGTTAAAGTAACTTTTTCTTCAAGTACTGGAAAGGTATAAGCAAAGGAGTCAGTTTTACTATGAGATACAATATTTACTGTGTTAATAACAAGGGTTAAGCATTGCAGCGGTAATGTTATGCTATGGGGGGAATGTGCAAGGCCTCTCTGTCAATGATGGGTGAATTTGTCCCGTTTCGCCTCGCCACCATTTTTCGTGAAACGGCCACAAAATTTGCAAACCAGCAATTTTGACACCAGTGACAATTCGCCTGCGTCAGAGTTGATGCCGGTGGCCATTAAAGTCAATGGCCGTCTGGCAAATTCGCAAGTTTATTCGCCGGCGAAGAAACGCGCACATTTGCCGCAAATTCGCACCTGACGAATAAATTCATCTATCCTTTCTCTCTGCCAGTCACATACACAACCTAAAGCAATAAGTGATTGGTGCAGGACTATATAAGGGGCAGACTAATTGGAATTGACCATTTACAGGAAGAACCATGGCAAAATATACATCTGGTTAGTATTTCAAACATCTTTATTTCACAAATAACATTCATAGAGGGGAAAAAAACAGTTTTTGGGTACAAAATTTTTTATGTAAAATCCAGGAAACCATTACTTAAAATCAGGAAAATGCACCCATTGAAATGCATTATAAATTGGTGGGACCACAAATAAAAAATGTAAAATGCTGGAAAACTTAAAAGCTTAAAATCGAGGTTTCACTGTATATACTATTTCTGTACCAAAATGTTTGTTTAATTTGTATTGCCCCTATAAATGCTTTGCTTTTCTGAGCAACAATCACACTATTCAATAGCACTGGAATTTTACCAGCTGATTTGAAAATGAGCAATGTTACATTATCTTTTACAGGGAGAGATCATGTTTGAAAGAAATCTGCAATTAAAATTTGCAGTGAAATGACTTCTTAATAAGAAATTGCAAAATTCACATTTTTGTTAATGATGAAATATTTTTCTTTTTGCAACTTTCATTACATCTTTGTCATTCTTTTAGCAAGCAAGCTACATTCAGACCATGAGTTCTAAATGAATTTAAATATGATTAATTACATTTAAATATCATTTTTTCTCAATCACTAACATATTAGTCTGAAAAATGTGATCGCTTTCAGTCACAGAAAAAGAATTGACTGCACTAAAACTACATTTTTCCAATTCATTTTTGTTTCAAGATTTATTTTATTAATGTCTAAAACTAACAAAAAAAGAGTATAGTCTGAATGTTGAAAATACACTTCCCTTTGATTTCTATAGAAAATCACCAGGTTTTCATTGCCGGCTTTTAAAATTTGAATTCACATTTTTCATTTTGAATTCTATTCAATGGATAAATCTGAAAAAAACTTAATTTTGAAAAAAATAATTGATTATATTGGATCACTGCAAAAACTCTGAAATATTACGTTCAGGCTTCAGTTTATTAAACTCCTGGATTATGGCCCCCTTTCTGTTTTGGTTAAGATAGTAAAAGGAAGATGACGCAAGAAATAGTCTAGTTTTCCATATTATCTATGAAAATCTTGTTTTAAAATGTATAAAACTCCTGGCATTGTTATTGATCTGTGGCTTCCATTTATTTCCTATTAATTAGACACTGTAACTAGGTTTAATTTACATTTTCAGTGGGAGCAGATGTGACATGGTCTATAAAGAGTAAAGACATAACCTGAGCACAGTTAACAGGTGTACAAGAAATCAATCAAAATAATTTTTTGGCCAAGTTGACATTTTCATGAGCCATGGGCATTTGCTACATGGCAGTGGGGAGTCACTCTTGCTTGCTGTTTGTTAGGAGGAGGATAAATGATTGAGGACTGCTGCCAGATGGCCTATGTATAGAACAGTGGGGGCTATGGCAGAAGCTACAAGCTATGGCTCTACCCTGTCTTATTTTGACTGAGCTCTGTTCCTTTCTGGTGCTAAAATGCAATACTCTGGTATAAACAACTTTAAAAGGTAAATACATAGATGCCTAAGTTCTGCAATATTTTATGGCCGCCTTTAAAATTGGAAAATATACCTGAATAGTCCATTCTGTGAAATGAACAAGAGATGTCTACCTACGTTGAAAAAGAGTGTTGTCAGCTGTGAATTATTACTAGACTGCTGTAATTTTCCATATAGCAAATGTATGCCTTAAATTCTGTTCAGTGTTCAGAGGGTTTATTTTATTTACGAATACTCATTAAATATACAAATATTAAATATATTTTCTAAAATATTCACAGTAAGCATAAAAAAAGCAAGGAAAAAAGAATGGAATGGAAACATTTTCACTTTGTTGTAAATTTATAAATGAAAGGGATAGTTCATATTTAAATAACCTTTTTTAATATGTCATAGATGGACCTAATCTACAATACTTTTCAGTTGGGCATCAGTTATTATTTATTGTTTTGAATTACTTAACTTTACAATTATGAATCTTTCTGGCCTGCAACTGAAAATTCTCTCTGGTTGAGGGGAGCACTGACTACAGCAACCAACAAAAACAGAGGCTTCGGTTTTATTATAGCTTTTTTATTACCGGTACTTATCTTTCTAATCAGACCGTCTATTACTTATTTTGCATACTGTAATACAATCTGCTATGAGGCTGCAAAGTTGCACACTAGCAGACAGTTATTCGAATTTCAAGTATAATAGCTGCATACAAAATATTAACTGATTCACCAGTGCAACTGGAAGAACCTGTGAGCTTTAGTTTTAAAAACCAGAGCAAGTTTTCTTTTCTGTGTTTTGATGTATCCCATTAATATATGTTCTGACATTTAGCTACGGCTTTAGATATGGCTTATAGCGTGAGTAACAGCGGACATCTTGATATTACGTAAAGATAAAAGAAATATAGAAAACAGAAACTTTCCTATACGAAACACTTTAAAGCTCCTTTACTAAACCAGTGAAATGTATAAAGTGCAACATTTGGATGCAATATACTATGATTTTCCCACAATGCAATGTTTTTCCCCCCCAGAATTCCAGTGTGATATTAGGAGCCTGCAAAATAGTATGCACATCAACACGCAATCAGTTTTCCAATCAATATCAGCATTAGCAAGTGATTTATTAGATACAAGTCAGTTGTGTGGCCAAAACATGTCAAGGGAAGCCTAGAAATAACACTTCTTAATGGTAGGAGTTAATTACACTTTTATCCATGCACCCTGTACTTTCTGCTAATGTGTCATTGAAAGCAATTTCCCAGAGAAGCCTTAATGGGCATATTGGTGCTTTTGGTGCTACATGAAAGTTGGTGCATGCTTCTTGTGTTTCCAAGCAGGTCAAGGGGGGGCCAAAATAGGTAATTTTTTGTTTAAAAAAAAAAAACTAAGCAAAACATTTGACACCACTGGTGAAGTGCCACCAGAAGCAGGTTTCAGCTCAATAACTTTCTTTTTGAAGGATTATTACATTTTGAGTCAAATTTACTATGGTTCGAATGTTAAATTCAATTATTTTATTTTTTTTGTCAAAACTCAGAAATTCAAATTTCAAACCACCAACTCGAATTTTTTGTGCGATTTATCACATCTCGACCATGGAAACAGTTCAAATGTAACTATTCTCCACCTTAAACCTGCCGAGTTCATGTAGAAGTCAATGTCCCTTGAAGATGGTAATAGTAATGATGAGCCAAATTCTTTGCCAAGTCGCTTCGAAAATTATGCCCCATAGACTCCAATGGGAGAAAAAATTTTGCACATCAAAAAAAAAAAGTTGTTTTTTTTTCGGGAGAAAACTCAATTCAAACTCAATTCGAGTTTTTGGGTCGGGACTATTCGATCGAATTTTACACACATTTTTTTTATAAATAACATACCATTTGAATTGTGATTGAAATCAAATTTATTCGATTTTAAAAAAAAATCACAGTAAAATTCCACCATTGATAAATAACCCCCTTTATGTTCTGAGTATCAGTAACACTGTGCATGCACACCTTCAAACTAACTGTTAGTATAACATAGACAGTGATATAGACAATTTACAATTGGTCTTCATTTTTTATTTTTGTGGTCGTTTAATTACTTAGCTTTTTTATTCAGCAGCTCCTCAACTTCGATTTCAGCAGCTATCTAGTTGCTTGGGTCCAATTTACCCTAGCAACCAGGCAGTGTTTTGAATGAGAGACTGAAATATTCACCATCTGCAAAATTTTTTGTGTAACTGGAGCAAAAATCTGCTGCAAAACATTTCATCTCAATAAAATTGTCACCATTTAAAGAGAGCCCATTGACTTTAATGTATTCGGGCAAAAAAGTCAGGAGACAAAAAAGGTGGCGATACAAAAAAGTTGGCAAGACAAAAAAGTCGCTACAAGAAAAACGGCCATTGATTTTAATGCATTTGGAGTGAGAAAAAATTTCCAAAACCATCTTAGGGAAGGTGAAATATTGTGTAAATGATTATTTGTTTTTAATTAATATATTTCATTGATGTATTTTAACAGTAGATATTGTAAACTAGAATGGGTGTGTATTATATATTACTTTTAAGCTCATAGTAAATCTAAATTGAACAAAATAATATGAGTGTGTTATATATCAGCATAAAAATTGTAATGACACTGCATAAGTTACACCTGCCCTGTGTTTTCAAGGAGTTTCATGAATTGGCTGAGCCTTCCTACACATGAACATAATATGACAAAGGTGTTTGTTAGATGCATATGCTCTCAAGTCTTCAAGTGCCTTTTCTCCCTTGTTCATGTTGTTTTTTGATGTGTTAAGACTAAAATGTTTTCTTTAGGATTGATGTTATTTTGTATCTTGCCATATCGAGGCTAAGATAAAATAGAATGAATGCTAAGAGCTTGGGAACAATTAGACTTTTCTTTTTATTTCAAACTACTGTATTTTGAATGGCCTCTCCATTCTACCTATGCCTCAGAGAACACAGCTTTGCATCAGCCATCAGGTGATTCCATTTAAATGACTGGACTGAGAATATGGGAACATGGGTTTCTAGATCTCTAGAGAATGGCTACTATTCTCCCAAATATGATACACTGTATAGCAAAAGCTTTGAGGACATCTGTCTGTACAACCTCTATACAAGTACATTAATAGGAAACTTTTTTTCTTTGCTGCTAAAATATCCTTTATTTTCTATGCTTCTGTGATGGCAACCCTCTAGATCAGTGGTCCCAACCAGTAGCTCTTGTGAGCAACATGATGCTCTCCAACCCCTTGAATGTTGCTCCCAGTGGCCTCAAAGCAGGAGCTTATTTTTGAATTCCAGGCTTGGAGGCAAGTTTTGGCTGCTTAAAAACCAGATGTACTGCCAAACAGAGCTTCGATGTAGCTTGACAATCCACATGGGGGCTACTAAATGGCCAATCACAGCACTTATTTGGCACCCCAAGAACATTTTTCATGCAAGTGTTGCCCCCCAACTCCTTTTTCTTCTGAATGTTGCTCACAGGCTCGAAAGGTTGGGGATCCCTGCTCTAGATGTTGGAACATTTTGTATGGGATTTGCTCCCTTCATATGTAAGAGGTTGGAGACCAGGATTGACTCAATTTACCCAAATTAATTCCGTAAATCAGGGATCCCCAATCTCTTTTTACCTGTGAGCCACACTCGACTGTAAAAACTGTTGGGGTTCCACAAAAGCAAAAATACAATCCTTGAGCACACAAAACAAGGGCTGTCATAGGCTAATCCACAGTACCAAGTGGCCTACTAGCCTGCAGGAGGTCTTGTTGGAGTAATCCTGCATCTTCATGCCTCCAAAAATTTAATTTTAGCCAGAGATTTCAAAAGGGGCACTTATTATGAGACCACTGGAAGCAGCATCAAAGAGAGTGAAGAGCAACATGTTGCTCACAATCCACTGGTTGAGGATCACTGCCATAGAGGCTTAGTTGGGTTGAGGTCTTGGCTCTGTACACAGTCATAACAAACCCTTTCTTTATGAATCTGGAGGAAAGTAACCATTTAATGGCTTGTGCAAAAGGCAATAATCACAGCAACAAAATTGTACCTTAAAAAATAAGGGTGCTAGGTCTACTCTCCAAAACGCATTCCTTATCATGGACTACAGAGACTTAGTCTGTCTCCACACATGTTATCCTTAGGATTATAGTTAAACAGCCCTGGTGTAGTACAATAACAAATGACAGTAAATATTAATAAAAATACATATAATAATAGATGGTAGCACTTTACCGAAACGTTTTGAACTCTATACTATAAGCAGAAAAGGGCAACACATAGCCTTAAATGTAACAAGAAGCTCACCAGTAACAAGACCTACTAGACATAAGACAAGATTACTAAGCCATGGAATTACTTTGGAGGAAGGAGACAAAGGGGCTCTGTAAGAAATTTGTCAAGCTTCATATTCCAAAATAAGTTTTAAACTTTACATCTATGGTAGGACCATAAGTTTTTCGGTGGGTAATGTCTTCTAATTTATTTATCCACTACCCAGATATGAGGGGAAAGCAACCTTTTTGTATTAGGTTTTTACCTTTTTGTACGTTTATTCGTGTGTTCAAAACTCTCACAATTCAGCAATTTGTTACCCAACTGTATGTAGTCATTATTACCTATGTTGCAAACACTTGTAGGATGAGAGCTGTGAGTGTGTGTACTGTAGTGAGAGCAGAGGAAGTAAGCTAAAGCTAAAATGAAATGTAAAGTATGCTTTAGATGAGTGACTTTACTTCAGCTATAGAGAATTCAGCCTGCTCCTTGCATGGCAGGGAGCATGTTTGGTAGTGATGGCAGGAGATAATTTGTTCTCTTTCTCTGACACTGAACTAAAGAGAGCATTGTGGGAAAGCCATCATGACACATGACACAGAGCATAGGAGGCTCACAGCATGAGGGATCATCAAGGGGTTTACATGGCCATGATGCACTCCTGCACAGCATGAAGCTACAAAGGAAAGTGACTGTTCCATCTCCAGCAGCAGTGCAATTTGCACAACTCTCATGATAAGAGCACAGGGAAGCTGGACTTCTTGGAAACAGGTCAAACCAGCTTTCTGCTATATATAGACTAATAATGATTGTGCAAATATTAGCACTAAAGATTTTTTATACGATAATAAAGAAAGGATAGAACTGTTTTGAAATGGAAATAAAATAGAGATCAAAATAAGTAATGGTGTTCGTGATACTAAGTAAATACTGGGTGTGCTGAATTAATTTCATTTGGAAAAACCTGTCTAGAAAAACACAGAACACTTTCATTTGTTTCCCTTTCAGATAATAACTGTATACCACTACAGACTTTTTACCAAAAGATTTCAGATACCCTTGAAAGGTAAATATGTATACATTAAACATATCTGAATTAATTATTATTATTTATTTGTTCTGATGTTACTCACAACCCGTTTACTAGTATTCATGCACAAAAGCTAATCAGTCAAAATCCAGTTTTTCTAATGCCTCTGAAACTTCATTCCTGTTCTGACATTTTGGTCATATGTTGATGATACACTGTTGTAATCCCTTGTGTGGGCCACAAGCCAACCTTTTGATCAATAGGGATGAGAACTTTTTCACCTGACACCGATTTACTGCGAAAATCAAGTGGCAAAATGTGCTCTAAAATTTCAAATTTCATTTGCATTATTTTGTGCAGGGAAAAAAAAACACAAGAAATATGCCCATTGACTACAATGCATTTAGCGTGAAAATAACACCATTGACACCAAATCATTTCACCAGAAAAAATGCAAGAAAAACACCTTGAGAAAAAACCTACATTGATTTCAATGTATTTGGTGAAAATTTCTGCATTTTGCAGGTTTTGCAAATTTCTTAATTTTTTTGGTGTAGCAAAATGGGCAGTTTCACTCCACACTAGTGATAAGCACACATGCTAAACTACATTTGTCTTTTGCTACATTTTGCACTATGATCTTCTCTCTCCTAACATTTTCCTGAATACCCACATTTAGGGAAAAGAATATCATATGGTGAAAAGGGAAACTATGCAGAACTTGTACATGTAATATTAATGAGCCAGGACTTGAGGTGTCATAAGTAACAAGATGTCACATTTTACTTTACAATTTCAAATAGTTACCAAAACCCAAGTGAGAGCACAAACATAGGCTAATAGGCTGTGAATAATGTTAAGTTCCACTGGGATTCAAGTCAGGAATCTCCATGTTTCTGGCTGTCCTCTACTACTAGGCCAGGAGATCAGCTATTCTTTTCCACTGCAGTCTGACCAGTTTTGTTTCCAAACAGTCCCTTGCCTGAAGTACTCACCGCCCATCAGATCTGTGCGTTGAGGATTTTCCTTTAATTCTCTGACACATAAATCACTATACTCCAGCTTTATACCAGTTAGGCACCTTAAGAAATTATTTGATAGTCTGTTAGAAATCTGTAATTTTTGTATATAAACAAATACTGTGTAGGAACCATAATTTGTGTTAAAAAAATGGACAATCAAACTTTCAATAGGCCAGCAAATGACAAATAAAAGATGAATTTCACAAAGGCTCATTTATAGTCACTATTCACAAATATTGGTATACACTTGTGCCAGTCAAAACACCAATGAACACCTAAGAAAGCCTATATGCCAGATGTACCTGCGAAGAAGTACAGGACACAAGGCTCAGAATAGTTTAGCACAAGGGAGCACTAAATTTCACACTTTTGCCCCATGTAATGAGCAATATTATGCAGGTGCACACACGAACACTCAGACAAGGCTCTCTGGCTCAATCTCTCCTTACAAACTGAATGGACAAAGCAGGACGGTAATCCCTGGAGGCACATTTCCAAGCAATAAGGGACAAACAAAAGCATGTTACATTTTGCTGCATGCTACAGTATATTTGTTCGCTTTATTTTGGAGCCTCAACTGTACAGATCAAAATCCTCAGTGGAATGGGGTCCTGACTTTTTGAAGTAGGACATTAAATATTTTAATGGCTTTACTGTCTTTTACTGTATTGTGGGGGGATCGCTCTTTTGGTAGTAGCAGCAGCAACTCCTTTCACACAGACAGTAGACAATACACAGGTTTCCAGCTGATCTCACGTGTGCATTTATTTAACACAGCAGCTTAAACACCAACATAACAGTTCATACCCTTTGGGAAGGCAGTAAAACAAAAAATAGTCCAGCTGTACTGGTAAATGAAAATGTCTTTTTCCCAAAGGTCCCACAGTCTCCCACTTGGGCAATATAAGTCCAGCAAACAAAATTAACTGTTAACTCACAGTCCTTTGGAGATTCCTTGTGCTTTTCTCCTGGAAGCAGCCGCTCCCCAAACACTTAAGACAGTGGCTGGTAGCCAGTCCTTGCTACCAGATAACTTGTCTCTTTCTGGAAACTTGTGCCCAGCAATAAAAGTCCTTATGCTTTGAACACAGGTAACATGCAGTTACTAAGCAAACTTTTAAAACAGCCCTCCAGTAGCTCTCCTCTCTCTCTCTCTCCAGGGCAGAGAGCAGCCTTAATTGAGCCCCACCTTTTTACTCTAGGTGAGGCTAATCACCTTCCTGCTACTCACAGCCTCATTTTCACATCCCTTTGCACTGCTTCATAGAGTATTCTGGGAGGGATATACTTTCCATCTATGATTTTCCCAACCATGCTACAGTATATATATATATATAGAAAATGATTGCTGTGTCTGATCAGTCAGAAAATGCAGTGGAACTGTACAACTGTCCTGCTGCGCAGAAAAAAATCAGGCACTTCAGAAGTAGAAGTGAGTTCACTGGAGACTCATTGGCATTGTGCTACAGAACCAAGATATCACTTCCAACTAACAGCAAGCTCTGAATATGCTACCAAAGCGGCAGGCACAACACCATGTAGAGTGCTCGGCAATCTTATAAACCGGCACTTGTGTCAATTGCTCCATACTCTATCATAAAGACAATTTAGTAACAGTATAAAGGCATGTAAACTGCAAAATCACTATATATCAGTATTTATTTATTTCAAACCAACTATAAACTTACTTTCTTTTACTTGTTTTTGTAGAAAAGTCACCATCTATTGCACTATTTTTTTAATACCCATCATTTTCTAAATTAAATACATAAATGCATTTCATCCTCAAATTTATTAGCAATAAGAACTGCGTCAGAGCTATAGTGTACCCTCCCTCAATGCCAGACACCTACATTTAATCAATGAATACCAAATACATTAATTCATTCAAAAATAAATACTATGAAAAAGTTTTAAAATAGACCATCCCCTTAAGATGAAATGAATAAACACTGAGGTCTTATTCATATGAATATAAAGCTGCACCACCATCACAATTTTAGCTTATCCAGCGGTTTGGTTTTGTCCAAAAAACTTCCCTATACATGCATCTCAATACATATAGAATTTCTGTGAGCTGAGCTGTTGAGGTGATAACAGTGCACAGTGCAGGCTGTGCTGAAGTGCTTGTTGGAATGAACTTGAGTCCTGATTGGCCCATTCTCATTCATGCACCAAAAGGATGTACCAAGAAGATGAATCCTCAGATTATATTTCTCCAAGCTATTCCATACCAGTTCAGCCATACTTTAAAGGAAAAGGAAAGCTACAGAGTCATATTATTGCCAATAGATTAGCTGCAGTATTGCAAGCTAAAATGCGGTATTTATTCTGTAGAATGTATTACCATACCTTAGTAAAAAGCTCTAGAAGCTCTCAGTTTGTTTAGGATAGCAACTGCAGTATTAGTTTGGTGTGACATAACTTCCTGCCTGAGTCTCTACCTGCTCACTTATAGCTCTGGGCTCAGATTACAGCAGAGAAGGGGGATGGGAAGAGGAGCAAACTGAGCATGCTCACACCCGGGGCAAGGAGGTTTAAGCTGAAAGCAGGAAGTCTGATACAGAAGCCCATGTGTACACAATAGAAGGAAAGAAATGCAGTGTTTTGACAGAGGCAGCACTATTTTGAGGGTTTACTGGTATATTTAGGTGGACCTTTCTGATAAGGCTTACTTAGTTTTGACCTTTCCTTCTCCTTTAATTAGTCTTGGTGTGCTCCCACAAGACCCCTGCATTTACCTAGGGCTGCAACAGCCCCATACCTTATGTCCCATAGCCCTAATACCGAATAAAAGCAAAAACAAGAGCTCATTCTTAAAGAGAAACAAATTAAACCTATTATTTTAAAAGGGACAGGTGAAAAATATGCAGCTAATCAAAAGCAATACACTTTCGGATATGTAACACCTATTTGGGCCACTCGGGGTTAATTCACCAGCTAGAACACTAGAGCATGGGTTACATGCGACTTACACCCAGGGCAGGGCCTTCGATAAGTGGAAGTGTTCCCTCTATGGTGTAGTGCAACTACATCCGCCCCCCCCAGGCTACTGTGCACACAAAAACAACTTGGGTGCCAGGAGGTTCTTAACAATCAGGAACGGTTTATTATGCCAAAAAGGGCAAATGACCACAGGTTTCAGTACTCACGCAGGAGTTGAGGAAAACAGCATATTGAGAGTTCACACAGATCAAAGGCAGGCTCAAACAGAGAGTACACAGGCAATTGCAGTACAACCTTTCCCTCCTGGAAGTTGTCAGGCAAACAGCTTCTACCCTACAGTCCCTCTTCACTGAGGTCCCTGACTGGAGGCAACACACAGAGCCTCTGGGAAGCTACTCCCTTTCTGCAAATCCTTGTTGGAGCTTCAGCTGCTCTTTCTCTCTATCCTATCTGCCTTTCTCTCCTAGAGAGACTATGACAAGTCTGCCCTAGTATATCTTTTCCTCATTCACGGGGTTTCCTGGTCCCCGACTTGGACACATGCCTTCTTCTGGCCTATTGCACTCAGTCCCCCTGAGCACATCCAGCTGGAATCACATCCAGACGCAAAAGAGAAAGTGGCCACTCCCTGCACACACTATATAGGAGTGTGTCAGAGCAGTGTCATCAAATCTCTCAGCCTATCACTGTAAAGGTTATTTTGTAACAGGGATTCCACCCAATAACCCAAGGAAATGGTGAAAAGATTAACTCTATAGGGCCTGTATCCCTATAGGGCCCTACAGATAGATAAGATACAGATGCTGTAAAATCTGAAATAAAATTAACTTCTGCCCATTAAACGTATGTTGTCAACAAAAATATGGAATTTAAGGAGCTGTTCCTAGCATACCTGTAACAACTACAAAAAAGAGTATTATTAAGTTTATTCATATTTTGATTATTATAATCTGTTGTATATCTTTAATATTAATTCGTTTACATGTTACCTATTTCTATCGTTTGATTTAATGCAGTGAGTTTAGCCATCTTTCTTCTGCTTTATAAACCAAGTTCCAGTTAAGTGCTGATTTACAAAGGGCTATGTAAAAGTGCTAAATTCACATGGTGTCAACCTTGCAACCTGTGCCACAATAAGAACTTGGTGCAGAGGGTGTCTTCTTAGGCAGTAAGTTGAAGGCTCCTTAGCAAGAGGGATGAGAAGGGAAGGTGTATGTAGGTGCCCCCCATCATACTCCCTTACCTATCTCCTGATTCAGACGTGAGATACACGAAAGAAGTGCTCCATGCATGAACGATACAGGGCATCCTCTTGTGGTCAGGGGGAAAGAGTACATGATTCCTTTTCTGTTTTCAAGATATACGTAATTCACAAATTTGACAAGGTGTAAAAGAGCAAAAAACAGCTATTGCAGTTTTACAAGTTATAAAATGCAATTCAAAAGAAAGCAACTTTAGAAAGTTAGACATTCCCCTTAGGTAAGATATAGTCGTGTTTGAAGATATTTTCTTTCTGTTTGAGTGGCTACAACCTAAATATTTATGTGGTCCTAGGAGCTGGCAACCCACTGAATGTAACATTGTGTTTTTGAAATAATAAAACTCGTAAACAGACTGCATTGCATTTCTTCAAGCAACTCCACTTATCCCAATACAGGCATCTGTGAAGATACTTCTATGTGACTATTAAGATATATGTTATCTTAAGAGTAAAGCTTTTAGACCCCTGCTGGAAAGCAAAGCGAATGATTGGGGGTGCAAGATTTTAAAACTTAGGTCTCCACAGGAAACAGAGGTTGGAAATCTGAAGTAGGAGA
The DNA here is from genome assembly GCF_017654675.1 of Xenopus laevis. Lineage (NCBI taxonomy): Eukaryota > Metazoa > Chordata > Amphibia > Anura > Pipidae > Xenopus > Xenopus laevis. The sequence goes on along the minus strand of NC_054380.1, from coordinate 70,135,871 downwards.
AAAAAATGATGTATGAAATGAAAAATAAATCATAAGGGGATAAGCAAAACAATTTAATTTAAATTGATAGGATGGACAGTAGAGGCACCACTGAGGCCAAACGACAAAGATTTAACATGTTCTCCACTTACATTTATATTTAATCCAAGTAAACTGCAGATTTTCATCACTTTCCAGTAATAGAACTACAGATATGGGCTGCATGCAGAGAAAATATCTGCCCCACTAGAAAGTGATATGCCCTTGAAACAAGCCTGCTGGTAAAAGAAATAAAAGTGTAACTATTGCAAAACTGAAATCAATTTATATTGTTTTTAAAGTAATATATACAGTCATAAAGCAGACTTCAGCACTGCCTGGTATTGTATTGTATACTACCTGATATGAGTTATATAGATATATATATATATATATATATATATATATACACACACACACACACACATACAGTGAACAAACAAGCCGCACTCCAAGGACTTAATTTTGCAAAATCAAGGTGAAGTTTTATTCTCAGCGTTTCGGTTCTCTAACTGGGCCAGCTGAAGACGGCCCCAGTTAGAGAGCCGAAAAGTTGAGAATAAAACTTCACCTTGATTTTGAAAAATGAAGTCCTTGGAGTGCGTCTTGTTTGTTCACTGTATACTAATGTGTTGACCAGCACCCAGGCAGCTGTGGATTGTTATGAGTGCACCAGTCAAGCAGATTGAATATTGAATATATACATTCGCAAGAAAATCGAAGTTGCGCTAGCGCTGGCTAATTTGCTTATGACGGAAGTTAAATTTCAATGGACATATATGTTGCAGCACATATATTACACTACACACGCCCAGGGAACCTAAAATAAAATTGTTATAATGCCCTACTCATGTGCCCAGTGTTTAGTTTATGTGCTATATGTAAGAAAATGTAGGGGGGAAGCCGAGTACCCTAAAAAAAATTACGATCTTTTGCAGCCTATCACCCTGAAAAACTAAAAAGTCGCCAGTGTTTTTTGGGACTTAGAAAAATTTTCACATTTTTTTTTTTTGAGGAACTCCTATCTACTCTATTGCACTTTGCCTGGTCTGAGGTGGCGTAGGCAAGTCTGGCGCAAGAGGTAATGTTCATTAAAATCTGCATCTTAGTGAATTTGCATAGTTACGTCCATTCGCCAGAGTGAAAATTCGCCTGTCATTAGATTGCAAAGTAGCGCTACAGTCTATCTCCTTCCAGTGCCCATTAGTAAATCAGCGAAGTCCGGAAATGATGTCACGCTGGTGAATTTTCGCCAAAGTTAGTCACTTCGCCCTTTAGTAAATTTGCCCCAAGGTGTCTACATAATTGCTTTGTTGAGATGGCAGTGGAAGACCTTGACCAGACTGTACAGAGTGCCAACATAAACCCAGATGAACTGTGTATGAACTGGAACACCAACTATGGACCAGGCCTGACTCCATCACATCATCAAAGCCCAACCTTACTTTTGTTCTTGTGGATAAATGAAAGCAAATCCCACCAATGACTAGATGTTAAATAACAAACACGTAAAAAAATGCCCTTGATCAAAAATATAATACACACAACACATTTTGAATGAATGAATGAAACCTTACCTCCTTTATATGCAAAACAACGGTATTTTTGCTTCAAAGGAAAATGTGACTTCTTTCTCAAAGTTCCAAGAGAATATTGAAAAAACATATATTCTATCCTAAGTTTCCTATTATTTGCATGTCAATGCAAAGGTGCACTACTTTGACAAGTTTATCCCTATGCTGACTCACTTTAGTGTTCTTGGGAAAGCACCCTGTTAGGAAACATGGGGTACCCATCAATGTTCAATACATATAAGAGAATGCAATTATTCTTCAAAGGAAATGTCTATTTGTGATCACCACAAACATGAGAGAAGACATGATTGTTATTACAATTTAAACTTATTCACAAACTCAGCTGCCCTTCAGTTACTAAATAATCAAGAAAAATAGTAGAATACTGGTTAATTAGGATACTAGTAGAATTAAGTTTCAAAGTAAGTATCTCTTACACAAGGCATGCAATGGCATCTAAATCCATAATTGATTAGTACAATTTAATTTTAAGGTGGGCATAAACCTACAAAAAATGTTGAGCCCCTTGCTCTCCAAAGTAGGTATTCGAAACTTATAGATGCAAGAGGAACCACCATTTAGAAATATTCCTATCTAACATAGTGGGGCTCATTTATAAACACTGGGCACATATACACCTGGCCAGTAACCTATAGCATAGGTTGAACACTGAAAGCAATCATCTGATTGTCATGGGTTACTGCCCAGGTGAATATTTGCCCTGTATTTATAAATGAGCCCCAGTGAGTTTACCGTTCAATTGTTCAATTGTTATGCAATAACAAATAATAAATATGAAGCATAGAAAAAGGTGCTTCATGGTTCTAGTGATGATCACATGAACATAGAATACATAGGGGAGACTTCCCACTGGAGGAACTTTCACCATCAGTAGGGTTGCAAACCTTAAAGCACTTGAAATTTTTTAAAGAGCAGGGTTGCTTTAAGAATTGAATGCTGATATTGCTAGGTTACAGCTCACAGCATGCATCAATATTTAATAATATGCCGGAGCTTCATAAAAGTTATAGCCAAGCAACATCTGGGAGGATCATTGTTACTAAAGGTTTAGGTTTCTTGTACATATTTTAAATAAGGTAATACTGGGGGGGGGGGGTTGTGAAAGATCTGATCAGGAATCCTGCATCTATTCATCTTTGATGGAATTTTGATTGAATTAGATGAAATAGATCAATTAGATGGAATCCACAGACCAATTTGACATGATCAGTATTTATATTCTTATTGGATATCCAAACTGATATTTAAGACTGTCCTTAGTTATCTCAGACTAAAAGACTGGTTTTGCTTCGAATAAGGATTACCGTAGTTATATCTTAGTTTGGATCATGTACAAGATACTGTTTTATTAGGAAATAAAAGGAAATAATTGTTAAAAAATTTGGAATTTTTGGATAAAATGGAGTCTATGGGAGATGGCCCTTCCGTAATTCGGAACTTTCTGGATAACAGGTTTCCGGATAACGGCTATGTATTTTATCGAATATTTTCTAAACTTATAATATGTAGTTTACTGCTGTGCACAGTCAAATTGAGATACAATAATTAGAAATTCCTTGTCATTATCTTTTCACTACGTCCCATAATAATTAGGTTCCAATAAAGGAATGATTTCAAACAGAGCTGAGTGTAAGCAAAGATTACAAACTATGGGTGTCATAATCAAAATATAAAACAACATACAAGCCTATCCGTTTTCTCCTTATCGAGGCACTGTGGACCTAATGAGGACTCCTCCCAGGGAATTCTTTCAGTGTTTGACCATGAAATATTCTGTTTCATTTGCATATTTATTGGGCTGGCTTGTGCTAGGTTAATTAGCACTGTGCTGGGTTAATTAGCACTGCAAAGAAAGGATGGGTGCTGTTGCCAGTATAAATTTGTCTGCTCTACCAGATTGCATGGTACTTACCAGCCAGCTTTGGACGGCTCAACTGAAACAAAGATTTTTTTTTTTAAGTAACAAATGCAGTGTGCAGATTTAATTACCTTTCTAACTTTGGGAAAGTTTAATGAACATTCCAGGAGGAGCAAATTTGGTTGGTAAAACTCTTTCTTGGCTAAAAAGAGATTCAATTTAAACCCATTGCAGGAAGTTAATTGGCACTTCATTATCACAATAATAACTTCACTTTCTGCATTAATGATGTGTTCACAAAATATAAACACCTGCTGCATCTGTAATGGGCAGGCATGCTTGTGTCCGCATATGAGAGTGGGGAGGGGAGCAGGAGCAAGATTCTGTCTGCCCCGAGCCCATACATAAAAGCTATTCAAATCAAATTGAGTGCAGGAATGCTTCATACTAGATCTTTCTACTTTGGCTTCCTGTATGCTGACACAGACAGGGGGTCAGCGACCCCCTAGCTAAAGGGAATCCAGTGAAACTTTACGAAATGACCATGTGCTGCATCAGTTATGATTTTAAAAATAAAGAGAAATTGAGAAAAAGTTTTAGTGACATACGGAGTTCATATTTTGATGCTTGTGCAAAGGCAAATAACTCCCTTAAATGAGAACTAAACCCTAAAAATGAATATGTCTAAAGAAAGCCATATTTTATATACTGAATGTATTACTCCAGCCTAAAGTTTCAGCTTTACAACATCAGCAATGATCCAGGACTTCAAACTTGTCACAGGGGGTCACCATCTTGGAAACCGTCTGTGACACTCATATGCTCAGTGGGCTGTTCAGAAGCTAATCTTTGGGGTTATTACAAATTATCAGAAAATGAGGTTTTCCTGTAATATAAGATAATGCAAAAAGGCTGATTTATATTCTATGTCCTGTATATTTTGAGTCAGTCCCTAAGCTCAGTAACTAACAGCAGCACAGAGCATGTGCAATAAATCAACAGAAAAGAAAATGGGGAGCTACTGGGGCAACTTTGGAGACACAGATCTTCCCTGCTACAGGGTTGTGGTCACCTTGGGCTGGTACAGAAGCCCAAAACATAATGTACAACATTTCTAGCTACTTCTTTAGTTCAGCTTTAGTTCTCCTTTAAGACTATTTGTTATATTGCCCACTTAGCCCTAGAAAGAATGGCCTTATAGGTGATCAAACCTAATGTATAAGCAAAAGGTGCTAAAAGCTCTTCAGATTTTGAAGGTGAATTGACTTATGAAGGACATTAAACTGAGTTCACTCAGTCCAACTCAATTTCAAATTGAACTTGTGATCCTTTGTAAGAGGGCTTTTCTATTTGATTAACAAGGACTTTTGCAGGTATATAGTTTAACAAATATATTACACCACAATAACTGCCTTCACTATAATAGATATTTTTCTAATGTGCGGTCTGAGATCCACCATGTTTAAGTTTCCTATTTTGTATGTTAGCATTATGCACCCACTTAACTTGCATAATGTTACATCTCTTTCTTATGGAGTCATTTAACATTAACATTAATATTAATATTTATAGCATGCATACTTTTGCAATGATTTTAAATAACAGAAAATTAGGTAGGTAAAAAAGTATACAAGTGTTAAGCTTCTCCTATTGACAGTGCAGTATTCACATATATATATGATTTGGATTTGGCTGCCTCAAGACCTCAGTACACCATTCTCTGCTGCTGTCCAAGGTGCCGTAACAGCAAAGCTTAGAGTGATAACTGATTTATTCTCTGGGTGCTGTATTATATAAGTTGAAATTATGTTTGCAGCTCAGTTATATACTTTTTTGCTGCAAAGAGGGTTAGCTCTGTGTCAAATCTTACATGATCTGTATGTGATATTTTTATGGAAAGTATTTGCGCAAAATCCTTCGACTTCGATATTCGAAGTCGAAGGATTTTCATTCCCCAGTTGAATATCGAGGGTTAATTAACCCTCGATATTCGACCCTTGATGAATTTGCCTCTAAAAGTTCATCAAAAAGGTGAACATCCCTATAATAAACTAAAGTAGCAGATTCAGTGGTTGTCGCTTCCAAGTTAGATGGGAACACACTCATTCCAGTTAACCAGATATAATCATTCATTTTTGTTTGAGTTGCAAGGTGTTTAAAGGAATAAAATCAAAGTTATGCTAGTACATAAAGCATTGTTCACAATCGGTGGATGATGTAGGGTCACATTTCAAATATAAGGATTGCACACTCAAATACAAAAGTCAAAATTTATTGTATCAAAAAGACACATAAAAAAGGCCCTTTTTATCCTTTTTTGTACTTTATGTATTTTACCCCTGATGAAGACCACCCATGTGGTCGAAACGCATAGGGCCAATTGCCAATATGCAAGTCTTTTCAAAAACAATACATTTTGACTTATATATTTGAGTGTGCAATCCTTATATTGGACTTGTACTTAATTTATTAGAAGGCTTATGGGCAGTCTCCATGGAATTAGCACATTGGCATTACTTCAAGCAATGGGGGTGGGCCTCCAAATTATAGTCTTTTGTAGGGTAACATCTCATCTGACCATAAATTGTTAATTTAATATCTTTTTCAGCTAAGCTGTTGTACCCAGAAGGATTTCTACTGCAACCACAAGAAAAGTGATGTGATAACGCCCATTGATTTGAGTGAATTTGTGCTGTTTTGCAAATTTTTTGCGTGCTTATTTTTTTTTGTAAATTTTTCAGTGAAGTAAAGTGAGGCAGATTCACTAACTACTAGTTGTTGTCAGATGTGTTCTGTTTAAGTCCTTACATTTTTGTCAAAGACTCCATGGGCCTTAGCTGATATAAAATATGATGATGGGTTGAGCAATGTTTCCTGCAAGATCTATGATTGTGCACACAATCATATTTTGAGGCCAGCACTCAAAACATATTGTAGTGTGCACCAAGAATTTTACGTGAAATTTTCTTCTGAGCTATGAACCTCCCTGTACACACAAAGAAAACTTTTGCACACCAGTTTATAATGTGTGCACAAATTATGAAACTATGAATACTACCAAATAGAAAGGGAATACTGATGGCAAGCCTGTACATTCCGTACTGTTATTATATTATAAGCTTGATGTTATATTGTTGGTAGTTGAAAGTTAGTATGCCAACTGTAAAGGCACAAATCATGTGGCAATAGTATTAATAAACATCTTGATGGTGCCTGGTGGGCCTTACAATAAGGTCCTGTATTTCAATTCTTTTTCGCTAAGAAAGACCACATGGAAAATTGTATTGTAGTCCTTGAAACTATTTTCAGGTGTTGCATTATTTTTTTTTTTAATGAAATGTTTTTCCCATTTCATACCTCTAGCTATATTGTTTATACAATAAATCAAGTGATTGTGTCAGCTTTTTTTCATAGCAAGCTTAAAATCTGAATTTATATTCACTGGGGGGAAAAACAATGCATTTTACATACTGTATATTCACTTCAGAAATCTCAATAACAGTAGCATGCATGGGACATTTACTGGCAGATTTACTGATTTATAACTGCTTTATTATAATTTATAATTGCATTTTCACTCCCAGGTTTTTCCACATTCATTAAAGTTAAATATTCATTAAAGTTAAATATATTTTTGTTTTTTTATTTTTCTGACATTTTTTTTACTATTTGCATAAGTAGTTTTTGAATATCGCCTTTGATTTTTAAAATTTTAAAATTTTCAAAAGGCCTGATATTGTGAATTAAAGTGTGAGGAGGGATATGTTGATGAGAACAGTCATTTGTTTGGTGCAGTGCAGGAAATATTATTTTCCAAGAATGTTTTATTTTATAACTGATCTAAAAGCCTAAAATCTAAAATTTTAATATTGACCTCTGGTATTTGCTGCCCTTAACAATACCTGGAGATTATTTTACAAGCTTCATGCTAAACAAGAGGACTCTAGACAAGGACCATTTATTGCCCTCCCACTGACATAATTACGTTTCTGAAAATCGCAAATTTGAATTCAAGTTTATGAAACATGTATGAAAATGTATTAGAATGCAAAAAAAGGATAGAAAACCTAGGCATCTAAAAGCTGGCAAGTTCATGTAGAAAAAAGGGAAGTTGTGCTCTCCAATGAACAATTTTAAACCACTGTAAACATCAATGAGAGTTGAATTATCAAAATTTAAGATGTTTTTCAATTTTCAAAATCAATTTAAAATTTCAGAGACATAAAAAACATTGGGTAAAATCTAATTTTGCCAAGTTTTCCACTTTTTTACATAATCAAGATTTTGCAATTCAAATTTTAAAATAATGTTTAAACACTATTTTTTTAATAATCACACATACAAGATGCTCATGTTTTTTCAAATTAGGAAAAACTTAGATCAAATATTAGATTTTTGATCATTTGCACTCCCCATTTAGGCTAAAAAGTACAAATACTAGATGGTGCTTTTTTGCATGTTAAGTAGGCAACGACTTAACATAAGCAACTACATTTTTGCACCGGCAACACCTAACAAGGGGTAGTAATGACATACTTGTGTGCCCACCGACAAACATATTCATTTCTGGAACTGAAATAATATAATGGTTTTCAAATTCTTAAATATGGAGACTTTTTTTGAGAAATAACCAAAGGGGAAGTTGGGGAATGCTTTGATAAATCAGCCATTTGTTTTTCATTCTGGTAAAAAACGGGGAATTTAGAAAATAGCTAGTGGAAAAAACTTGACCACTAGGGAAAAGTTAAATTTACTTTTGGAAAAATTTTGATAAATTGCCATTATTTGTGAAACAAATAGCAAAAGTCCACTACTTGTTGCAGTTTGGAGAAATGTTTTAGTAGATCATCTGCCCTTAATTACTATAGAAAGATTAAAATGCATTATGGTACCAGATTTTTTATTCTTTTTTTTTTTTTTTTTTGGCAGTTGAACAGTTCGATTATATGGCAGAATTAATATTCTCTTTTAAACACATTCAGTTTTTATTTAGAAGAGAAAGTGGCTATTATACAGCATGAATGTAATCCATAGACGGGACCCTGGGGTAAAGTAGTCTATTAGAGGGCTTAACGAAAAAGGTATAATTTATCCTGTAATTGAGTGAGACTATTGTTGTGGTGAGAAATTGTTGAAATAAGACAAATGCATGTAACATTCAGATGTCACTTTCTCTTTTTTTCCTCATTCTACATTTTGCTATGTGCAGAGATCTACTGCTTTTCTGTGAATGAAACAGAATTGTACAATATACCCTGGTAGATTTTACAGAGAACAATGAGAGCTAAGGATTAGTAATTAAACACACATTCAAAAAAAATAAATAAACATGAAAGATAGGGGATATTAGTATCTATGTGAAATCATTTCCCAGAGAGGACAGGAGAATGACCCCATTACAAGCTGTAGCATGTCACCTGTTAAGGGCACTCAGGTGGTTTAAAGAATATACTGTTTCATTTGTTTTCAGTTGTGGGGCTCTTCTGCATTTGAAAGGAACAGTATTCACATTTACCAAGTTAAAGATTGTGTAAGAGATAGACAACTACAACCATTCACCTGTGCCCTGTTTAAAATAAATGCAGGTCTTGAACGTCTTAAAACGTGCACTTCTAGTATTTGTTTTTTTATGCAGCTCTGCATGCATTAACTGTTTCAGAATAGAAATAGTCACTTATTTTAGCATACACAAATTGTTATTTAGGTTGAAAAGATGCACGCCCTCATCAAGTTTGACCCTTCACGCCATCAAATTCACTTTATGTTTTATTTAATCCAGACTACAGCAAAACAAAACCTGGAAATTACTGCAGAAGCAAATACCAGTCTAGTTACCAATCAGTAGGTTAATAGCATTCACTGGTCTTTGAGAGCAATCAAAACATGTTTCAGGGTAATGTATTTTGCTATACCAATAATAATTATCAACCCCTTTCTAAAACCTTATACCACAAGAGTTTTTGCTGTTTAAAAAAAATCTTTACACGAAGAAGAAAACTCTTTTCTTCTCATCGCAAGGGAGGCCTTAGGGTTTTCAGGCAATGGCTGGAGTCAAATAGGCATCTAGAAAGTGTATTACAGTGCAATTCAGCTGTTTTATTATAGCAGTCCAATTATCTAATATCCTGTATTAATAGTTTGGGAATCACATTGTATTTAAATTATGTTGATGATGTCATACAAAAAAGACTATTAAGTCCTTAGTAGGTTAGGTGCTACCCACAGACCTCCAGCTTGAAACTGATTTATTATATAAGCTACGGATAACCATCTAAAGGCCAAAATTATTTTATGGCTCTCATTTTACTTATAGGTTCCACAAATGTAAAACATCTTTAATATAATCCATCATCGAGCATGTGGTATGTCAAATCGCTGCTTGTAAAAAGTCAGATACAGCTGATGTAAACAAACCCAACTGAGTTGACATGTTTTAATAAACAAAATCTTCTATTCAGTTTATTACCTTTGTGGTGTTTTTGTGGGTTTCAGCCCAGACCTGAACTGAATGTTCTGTTTAGGTCCTTGCCATTGTTTTATAAAGAGGCATCATTTTCCACCCATGAGTCTAAAAACTGTTTGACACAACACACTGCAGAATTCTTGCTTTCAGTAACAGCTAGTGATGGGCGAATAAATTCGGCAGGCATGGATTCGCGCTGAATTTCCGCCTTTTGCCGCCCGCAAATTTTTTGGCGAAACTGAGGCAAAAATTCGCCGGCAAAAGAAAATTGAGCTGCGTATAATTATTCGGACCGCTATTGACTTTAACGCATTTGGAGAAAATAGTCTCGTGTATAAAAATTGTCACTCCCGTCAAAATTGTCACGTGTTAAAATTATTTTGATGCCCATTGACTTCAATGTGTTTCCTGAATTTTTTCGCCGGGACAGATTCGCCCATCACTAGTTACAGCAGAGTAATTCACCACACATTGCCAGGCATCTCAAAAGACAAAAACAATAAAAAAATTGCCTAATTTTTATGTGCTTTTTCTTTGACCAACTTCCACAGGAGCTTACTTACAAAGGTCTGAAGCAGTGTAAAATAACGTCTGCAAATCTGGCATTCACATGGTGTAAAATAAAACACAGCTTGATAAATTCACTACTTATTTTACACAGCTTTTTAACACCATTTGTTTCGGCAAATTCCGTTTTACACAGCATAATAAAGGCCCCTTAGTATCATAAAGTGTATAAATAGCCAAGCATAATTTCATCTTTATATATATATATATATATATATATATATATATATATATATATATATATATATATATATATATATATATATATATATATATATATATAATAATACAGTAATTTTAACCGTCAAAATGTTTTGATTTTGGCCTTAAAGATTAAAGAGAAACTTGTAAGTAATGGCCTTTGACCTGTCATTGTTCATTTCCCTAGCCTGCATCCTATTCAGTTATGTGCACTGATATGCTGGTTGAACTTTATCTGGCATACATGAAAACCTCAATACTCTTGGTATAGATATCCAAAAACAGTAGGGTCTTGAGCCCCCCATTTTTTAGAGAGGGGGTATTGTCTTTGCCCTTGTCTTAGATTTTTGGGTGGGCCCCTGGTGTTGCAGTCCAACACTGCGTACAGTGGCCATGCTCATGCAAACATCCATCTTATTTCCAATCCATTTGCAAATATTTGTGCACAATGTGCAGTTTACCGATATTCAAATCAAAAGAAAGACTGGCACAGCAATGTATTCTAATCATTTATTGGTAAACAAGCGTAAAACAACAATATGCAAATAAATGAGCTGCACTACTTTTGCTCTGCCCTATGTTTATAGAATGACCCCATTATGTTGTATAATAATTAGGTATTCTTAGAATCACTATTTAATTCAGTTCAATAATTCAGTACTTTAAAGAGATACTGACACCAGGATTTAAACTCTTTTTTACCTCTATCATAATATTGCCTTTGAAAGCTACTTTTAACTTTGCCATAAATTATTTGCAGGATGCTTTACATTACCTGTCTGGTGCCCCATGTTCCTGTATGAGGGGACTGCCATATTTGTGCAGCAGGAGTCCATTAGCATTAGAAACTTTAACTGCAAAACAGTCAGGTTTAGAAACTTCGACTAACAATTACTTACAAAAACAAACATCTCAGCAAAAAACGATCAACATGACCTATAGGTAACTATTAGGGGCCGATTCACTAACTTCGAGTGAAGGATTCGAAGTAAAAAACTTCGATTTTCGAAGTGTTTTTTGGGCTACTTCGACCATCGAATGGGCTACTACGACCTTCGACTACGACTTCGAATCGAACTATTCGAACTAAAAATCGTTCGACCATTCGACCATTCGACAGTCGAAGTACTGCCTCTTTAAGAAAAAACTTCGACCCCCTAGTTCGCCATCTAAAAGCTACCGAACTCAATGTTAGCCTACGGGGAAGGTCCCCATAGGCTTGGCTAACTTTTTTTGATCAAAGGATATTCCTTCGATCGTTGGATTAAAATCCTTCGAATCGTTCGTTTCGAAGGATTTTATCGTTCGATCGAAGGAATAATCCTTCGATCGTTCGATCGCACTATTTACGCTAAAATCCTTCGACTTCGATATTCGAAGTCGAAGGATTTTAATTCCCAGTCGAATATCGAGGGTTAATTAACCCTCGATATTCGACCCTTTGTGAATCGGCCCCTTAATGTACATTCGTTTTTTTAGTGCAAGTATCACTTGCAGCAATTTGGGCATCATAGATATAAGCCATGTTTCCTTCCTTAGACATTCACAAACTCCTAAACCTTAGTGTTGAACTTTATCAAGAGCCAATTAAACTTCCTGCCTGTTTGGGAGAAAACCTAGAAAAAACCCACATAGACAAATGGAAAGACAAACTTACAGACAATGGTCGAATTTAGGGGCACATTTATCAAGGGTGGAATATCGAGGGTTAATTAACCCTCGAATTCGACCCTCGAATTTAAATCCTTCAAATTTGAATATCAAATTCAAAGGATTTAGCACCAATCCTTCGATCAATCGAAGTAAAAATCATTTGATCAAACAATAAAATCCTTTAAAACTAACGATTTTAAGCGATCGATCGAAGGATTTTTCTTCGATCAAAAAAAGGTTAGGAAAGTGCGGGGGAAGGTCCCCATAGGCTAACATTGTACCTCAGTAGGTTTAAACTGCCGAAGTATGTAGTCAAAGTACTTCGACTATCGAATGGTCGAATAGTCGAACGATTTTAGTTTGAATTGTTCAAATCGAAGTCGAAGGTCGTAGTAGCCTATTCGATGATCGAAGTACCCAAAAAAAATACTTCGAAATTCGAAGTTTTTTTCATTCGAATGCTTCACTCGCACTTAGTAAATGTGCCCCGTAGAGTTAATGGGAGTTTTTTAAACTAATAAAAAAAACCAGTGGCACACGGGTCAGTTGAAACACTTCAAGTGTTTTTTGTGGAGTACAGTGCAACGTTTCGTGGTGGACCCCCTTGTCAAGCATCATTTGTATTCAGTTTAAACTACCATGAACTCGAAATTTCAACCAGTTGGGTCCACCCACAAACTCTAATCTAATTTGATTTTAATTTTTTCGCCAAAAAAAACTTGATTTTCAGGAAGGTTGCAAACAAATTTCAAAATTCTAATTTTCACTTCAACCCTTGATAAATCTGCCCCACAGTGTCCATGTCTGAAAAACCAGAATTAACTCTAACAAAGCCATAGCATAAAATAAGAACATATCCCAGTTTTGGTACATAAACAAAGTATAGTGTGAAAAGAATTTAAAACAATTCCCTTGCAATGGGTTGCTTTTAATGCATTAATGTCTTTCCCTATTAAGGTTATCAAGAAATAATATTATAAAAAGCAGTTCAAAGACTTTCACAGAGGTCAAGTGGATACATGGATTAAATACTCTGTCTGGTGGGGCCAAATAATGATTATAATTTATGGAGCTATTTAAAAGTTTTACTTTGCTAATATATGACAGCTGGTACAGAGTAACATTCGTACAACACTGTGGCAACTTTAATGAATTAGATTAGTTGTTTTTATGGAACTATATCAGGGTAACTTTGCTGTGATGGATGAAAAGAAAAGTAATTCAGCTAATATATGTTTATGAATTTTTAAGATTTGGAAATAGCCAAATCTTGAGGAAGATTGGCAATCTTGTGTTCGATGAAGCATGAATATGCCATTATGATAAAGGGGGGATTATAAATTATTACACTAGGGAATCACTGTATTCTATAATCTTATTGTACAGGATTTTAGGATAGAAGGAAATTCTTCTAACAGCATATGTTTATTTTATTTTAAATATTTGGGTGCTAATATACTGACATAGGTGCTAAATGTGCCCAATGTTGTTGATCATAGCAACTAATCAGCAATTCTTATTATTATTTAGATATTATTATATCTGATTAGGGGCTATGGGTAAATTTGCTGATGCAATGTTTTAATTAATTAGTCTATTGGTATAATTTGATTTCTACCTTTGGGAGTATAGAAAATGGGAATGGCAGTTGTTGATTTTATTTTAATTGCAACATATTGGAGTATTTGTTAACACTGCCCTGCATGGAGTATTAGCAATGGGAAGATGAGTTTCTTTGCACAAATGAAAAAAGTAATTTTTGTGCCACAAGAGTACTCCACCTTCAAGCATGCCTTAAAAGTGTGCTATGCACAGGTATAATTTGCAGTGCAATAATGAAGATTATTATATTGTAATTCATGCAAAAAAAAATTTTTTAGGATTTTTCTTACATTTGCCCCTATGTGTCCTCTCTGTGGTACATCTGTTTCCCATGGGTGCTCTGGTTGCCTTCCACACTACAAACAGAAAGGGTAATTGGCTTCTGAAAAAACTAAAGTGTGTAAATATGTGATAGTATACATTATTTATATTGGTCCCTGCACTAGTGGAGTTTATGTCTCTATCTGTAAAGTGCCTTACTGTATCAGCACTGTATAATAATTATGCTAGATTGTGTTGAGCACATTATTTCAGAAATATATATACCTATACAGTATATATATATAGACTGAAACGTTTGCCTGTTTTTAATGTGATTCAAAGCAATGATTTTTTAACTCCTAATAGGGTAAGGTCACACTAGGGGATTCGGGGAGATTTAGTCACCTCTTCTTTGGGGCGACTAATCTCCCCAAACTGCTTTCCCATGCCTTTTGCCTGCTAAAATGAAAAATCGACAGTGGCATGGCACTCGCGGCACTTCGTTTTCCGAAGTCACCCAAAGTTGCATCATGAGGAAACTTCGGGCGACTTCGGAAAACGAGTGCCATCGCGATTTTTCATTATAGCCAGCGAGAAGGCAAGGGAAAGCAGTTCAGGGAAATTGTCGCCCAGAAGAAAAGGCAATTAGTTGCCGGGAGACTAAATCTCCCCGAATCTCGCCATTTGACCTTACCCTTACCCTTAAAGGTCCATATGCACCTACTTATCACAGCAGTGACTGCTAAATAAACAGTAAACGGTGGATCCTGCCTCCATTCATGCTCTTTACAGACAAACTATTACATGTCTCCATATGAAATGGATTGGGGGCATCCATGAAAAGAGAACAAAACATTTCACTAATTCTCAGCATGGGAAAGTTTAATTAAAAAACGACCACAGAAAGAAAGGGGGTTATTTACTAAACTCTGAATGAAGAAAATCCAAAGAATTTCAGGGGTTTTTTAGTATAAAATCAGAATTTTAAAAAAACACAAATTTTTCGGAATTTATTATACCCCGAGGATGGAAAAAGTCTGAATTCAAAAATTTGGCATCTCAGACCTGCCGAGGTTACATATAAGTCAATGGGAGAAGTCCCAAAGATTTTTTTTTTTATCTGTGCTGGGTTTCGGGCAAAAATCTGAGTTTTTGGGTGGAAATTCCAAAAAATTCATAAAATTTGGATTATTTTCAGCAAACAAAATTTTCAGGAAAGTATATTGATAAATAAGGCGAAAAAAACAGTCTGAGTTCTTTTCAGAAAATATTGAGATAAATTAAAATAAATACTAAAAAAAAAAAAATACTAAAATACTCACATATTCATCACATATGGCATGGTCCTGGTTTCTCTTTTTTCTTCTCTTTCTTCACCTGTTCCTTTCTATTCTTTTTTCTTTTCTGTTGCTATACCTACAATGATTTCTTTCCCTCCTATTAGTTTCTTCTTTCCTACGTTTCCTTCTCTGTTATTAAAAAGTTCTCAGCTTATAAGTACAGATTTCTATTGTATGAATCAGAATAGATGATGTGGACTTTATTAATCTGTTTATTTTGTATTTTCCTTTGTAGAAAACATATGGGGAAAAAGGATACAAGCTGTTCAGCTCTTGCTTGCTCTGTGTTACTCCCTTCAGGTAAAGAACTGCCACATGAATAAAAGAGGAAAGGGGTATGATTACTAGAAGACAGTGAAAGATACAGATCAGGGTGGGAAGAGAATGTTATGGAGATACAAAGATATTTGGCTAGATTTAGTAATCGGTTCACTTCCTATATTTATATTTCTCTTTTTGTTCACGCTGCACTCTGTAACATTTTCACCATATGTTCAATAAATTTCTTCCTGGGTCAAATTGAGGCCTTCTTCAGATTTTTTTTTTTACTTTTTACTTTCCTCTAATTCAACTAGAACCTTAACATAGTATGAGTAAAAGGCAGAACCAGATTGGCATGTGTGTTTTTTCAGTCTTGAAATGATAAGTATAATTATCCACATCAGTTTTGTACAAAAAAATCATATTATTATTATTATTATTAATAATAATATTGATTTGAACAGTGGTCTGTAGATCACAACCCAAATCCATGTACTATGGATATTGGTCAGCACCATGTTGACCAGTGTACAGTGCATCATTGGTAAAGTGAAGTGGATTTGTAGCAGCTTTTCATGTAAAGTAAATACATATAGAGTAAAGATATCTAGGCTTGACATAACATTTGACTGCAAGAAATTGCTTTAAAAGAATAAAAAGCTAGGAAATATTATCTCAGTTCAGAATAGCACATTGTTGACACATATCAGTTACTCATCTCCTCAATACACCCCCCATCCATTCCTTGAGCTCTGTATTATGAGCCCCCTCGCTGTTGCCAATGGCCTTGAGTGGAATTAAATAGGAGGGAGCATCAGATGAAAGAATTTCCTTTCCTCAGACAAACTGACTCCATGCAGTCCAGAAGGTAAGAGCAAGTGTCAAATGAAACCACTGTGCATTTACACTGTTTATATTGTCAATAAATGTAGAAAAAAATACAGTTTATTTCAAAAGTAAGAACACAATTTCAACCGAACCCTTTTATTCACTTACATTCAACGTAAGCGTGCATTTTCTACTTCAGAAATACCAACAGGAACTTGAATATGTGCATATATGTTTTGAAGAGAGTAAAGCAAATTATATGAAGACAATTTGTGTTCATTTTTTGGTACAACATACATTTAATCTTTGTAAGGTCTATTTGAAAGGCAGGGCAAAATAATGATATGATCTGTCCCATGATAATTTAACCTCAGACATATTGTACAACCATGGAACCATGCACAATTACTGTAGAGCCAAAAGGAAATCCTGACAATGTAATGTGGCTTTTGTGTGTACTAATTGCATGAGAATACATTGGAAAAGGTGTATGCTGTAGGTTTTATGTTTCCACAAAAAGGTCACTCTGTATTGTGGTTGAATAGCAACAGAGAAGACCATACACATACAATATCCACAGAAAGCCTGTAGGATGATTTTACTCAAGTTCATTAGCACTATCTGATTGTAACAGAATAGCTGCTCTGTAGGAAATAGAATGAGAATTAAAGGGGGGGTACCTCCCTAAAACCAGAGAGTTGGTATTTGAAACTTGGCTAATGGCAAAGTGCATGATATTAGATGTAGCGAGTAGATGATCATTGTTAAAGTTTTGCTTTCACTGTGTTGTATTATATAGATCATTTTCCACAGGATTGCAGCTGTCACTGGTATCTGACAGAATTAAAACACAAAAAAATATACTTATACAGATAGATTATATATACAGTATTATATACAACCCATTATCAATTTATTTAAGACAGAGACATTTTGTGCATACTGCTACTGAAAAATGCCCTACCCTTTAAACAAAACAGGGATTGTTTGTCCATATATTGCAATATATTTAAGCTGGCCAACTACATCAAAGTCATCCCATATCTGGCCAGTCCTACGCTCAATTTTCATATGATTCATTAAGAATTCAATTGCTTAATTATACATTTTACAAAGGGACATTCTGTGCATACTGCTACTGAAAAATGCTATATATATATATATATATATATATATATATATATATATATATATATATAAATATATATATATATATATATGGGATCTATTATCCAGAATGATTGGGACATTTCTGTGTTTTCTGGAAAGAGGCCTTCCGTAACTTGGAGTACAATAAAACATTTATAAATAAATACATAAACACAATAGGATTATTTTGCAACTAATATGAATTTCAGAGAAAAAGGAAATCATTTTAAAGAACTACAGATTCTATGGGAGATGGCTTTCCTGTAATTCAAAGATTTCTGGATATTGGGTTTCCAGATATAAGATCCCACATCTGCATATCAAAAACAATAAATATAATTGCAGCATAAGGCTGCTCCCTGTATCAGCCTAGTGTTAAAGCACCCTGGAACATGGGCTGACATTAGGGTTCTACAGGAGGCACTGCTGGGCCTAGTCAGTGTCAAGGCCTATAGTGGAGCAAGTTGGCAATGAAATTTTTTATTTTCAAAATTTGCTAAACAATTATTAGAAAAGTGGTAGCTGTGGATCCCAATGAATCCCATTTCTTTTGGAAGCCAGGAGTTATCATGGCCCATGAGCATGTGCTCAGAAAGGATAAGCAGGTTCTAACCAGTGGCAGAATTACCGGGGGAGCAGGGGGTGCGAGCGGGCCAGGGTCCGCACCCCCTCAGGGCCCCCCGGCAGCCCACGCGCCACTGACAAATGCGTCCAAATGCGGCCGTACGGAGGGGGGTGGGGCCCGGCTGCGCGTCACGCACCAGGGCCCGCCCCCTCTAGTGACGATACTGGTTCTAACACTTTGAAAAACTCCAGAAGCACTGATTAATTTAAATACAATTATTTTGTATACAGCACAGCCCTCTTAAACAAATGTTTTGTATAAAGCCCTGAAAAGGGGCAGCCTGTTGCTTGATATACAAACTGCAATTAAAGGCAAAGCTGCACCTTCTGTTCCAAGACCTGCTGTCTGGTTCCTTCACTGCCCTGTTTACAACTAGCCCTAAGCTTACTTGCAACATTTAGGGCACACTAGATGCTTCCCTCAGATATTTGACAAAGGACGTTGCAAGAAATTGGTTTATTGGAATCTTACTCTGCCCTAATGTTGCAGCTGGATAACAGAATAGCCCCACATCAGGTATCCAACCACAGGGAAACAAGATACAGCCAGACACCCCAGTGACAGGAGAAATTCCAGAACAGAACCAAAGAATGGAACAGTTCTATACAATGGACAGTAGAATAAAAGCACAATATAAAAATGATAAAGTTACAAGCTTTATAATCTAGTAGCCTTGATTGACTAAACACTCACACTCTAACTAATGCTCACAGCTGATAGGCTGTCTGGATCCTCAGTTATTCTCCAACCTCTTCCACTGAGAGATTAAATTCAAAGCAAATAACTTTTCTAAATAACAATCTGAATTAATATTGTGGTGCATTTCCAACTCTGTACCTAAGTAAAAGAATCTTAGAGAAGTATAACCATATCCAATGAATCATTTTATCATTCCTTTCTAGGGCACTCGAATCATTTCTATTTTCCTCTATCAACGAGAAAAGGAAGCCTGTTCATTTGATTAGCCTTTGGAGTTTTGTTCGATTGTTGTCATAATAAAAATATTCAGTATGCAGAATACATTTTTTTAAGAAATTTAAAAAAATAACATTGAGACCTTGAGTGCTGTTCACATATATGTATATGTATGTATACCAGCTAAGGCGGGTGGGTCCTTAAAGGAATAGTTCAGTGTGAAAATAAAAACTGTGTAAATAGATAGGCTGTGCAAAATAAAAAATGTTTCTAATATAGTTAGTTAGCCAAAAATGCAACAGATATGACCCATGTGGCCCCCCTTCAAGTCTCTGATTGGTTACTGTCTGGTAGCCAGGGTAACCAGTCAGTGTAAATAAGAGAGCTGAAAAGCAGGAAGTAGTGTCAGACTGACATGTTATACATCAAATCCCTCCAGCCTTTATACATTACATTTTTGGCTAACTAACTATATTATAAACATTTTTTATTTTGCACAGCCTATCTATTTACCCAGTTTTTATTTTTACACTGAACAATTCCTTTAAAGACCAGAAATATGGTGATGTGTCTGCACGGAAAATTCTTAAAAGGGATTCTCACTTGTATTTTGCTATAGATTAACCTATTCTAAGATACCTTTTAGCTAGTATTTTTGTGGTTTTCAAATTAAATATAGTGATCTGTTTTTCCAGCCCACAGCTGTACATGTACTTTGGTTGCTATAAAAACAAACAGAATGCCAGTCAATTAATTTGCCATTCTATTCTGTCCAGTTTGCTATTTTCAGTGAATCACCATTTAATGTGTCCTTACTGCTTAAAACAACTTTTTAGGTGTGGTGAAAAAGGAATAAGAAATTTAATTGACTTGCAAGTTCTATGTAGTATGACTGGCGATTGGCAGTGAAGGATTTTGCAACAGAAGGTGCAGCTTTGCCTTTAGTTGCCATTTGTATGTTAAGCAACAGGCTGACTCTTTTTAGGGCTTACACAAAACAAAATAAAACACCAAATAAAATAAAACCTACTCCTGTCCAGAGGCTAACTAAACACACAGTTTCCCTTTCTAACACGCCGCTCAGCAATTCTGATCCTGATGCACAAAACACAAGGTGTATTCACCTGTTCAGTACTTCTTTTCCATGAAATGTACAATAAGGCATTGATCCCCAACTAGTGGCTCTTGAGCAATATGTTGCTCACAACCCCTTGAATGTTGCTCCTAGTTTCCTCAAATTAGGTGCTTATTTTTTTAACAAGTTTGGTTGCATAAATACAGGTGTACTATCAAACAGAGCCATCTGTAGGCTGATAGTCCATATAAGGACAAATAGCCAATCGTGGCCCTTATTTTGCACCACCAGAAACATGGTTTATGCTTGTGTTGCTCCCCAACTCTTTTTATATCTGAATGTTGCTCAGAGGTAAAAAATAAATAAAAAATGAAAAAAATAAAGTTTGGGTCCACCTGCAATAAGGTATAAGGGAAAAACTTTTCTGGTTTGAAAATTGACCATATTGCTTGCCTAAGGCGAGAGGCATAGAATAAAGATGGGTAAACGTTAGCTAATATGGGGAGAATTTCATGTATAAACAAAAAATGGCAGTATACAAAAGAAATATCAGTTTGTCTCTGAAGCACCTAATTCTAAGATCCTACGCAATATTTGTTATTTCCATTTGACACATCAACTAGGTGTCAGTATGATATATCATTTCCTTAAACAGTTTATCTATAAATAGACTTTAGCACATTACCTTATTGACAGTACCTTTAAATCTTGTAATCACAAAAAATGTTCATTTCACAGCCATATCATATTATAAACAGAAAACAGCTTTTTCACTGTAAACCTTGACTGTGTAGAAAGACATGCAGAAAGGAACAGCTTTACTGAAGAGTTTTTCTGCATTTAGATTTCAAGAAAGTTGGGGTGGGGGAGGGGGTTTCATTCAGCTAGATTTTTTTCCGCATTAAGGGAAGACTTTTTAGATGTTATCTAATGTTTTTCCCTTTTTTCCTCTTCTTCTACACCATAATATTGATCAAACCTCTTTCATTGTTTAATATATTTTCAAAGTTGTCACAAAACATTATTCCAAGCATTTTCATGCTCTAATAATAGTAAATATTTTACTTATTATATGGCATACAATTAAAACATATTTAGAACCATAAAATTCTACATGCAAGGTAGGATCTGCTGCTGCTGCACACACAAACCAAATTCTGTGTAGACCTATCATGTCCTATACTATTTAGAATATGTTTCTTAATGAAAATGTGAGCAAAAACTCTCCATAAATTTAGATTATCTATTTATGTTGTCTCATTTTGGCTGAATCTGACATGAGCAGAGCTCCTTCCTCATATACTTCTCACTTTTTTTGTTTCTTTTGTGTTAGAGTAGAGGTGTCTGCCACACGCTATATCCCCAAAATGAATACTTGAGCAGCAGATTTTGCCCTTTTACATCTCTTGCCTTGAACTACCATTTTGTGATGGTCTTTGTGCTGCATCAGAGATCACCTGACCAGAAATAATCCAACTCTAACTGTAACAGGAAGAAGTGTTGAAGCAAAAGACAGAACTCTGTCTGTTAATTGTCTCATGTGACCTAACAAGTATAGTTTGTTTGGTTTGTTTGTGTGCACTGTGAATCATATGATCCCAGGGGTGGCCCTTATTTTTTAAAATGGCTATTTTCTATTTATGATTACCCAATGGCACATACTACTAAAAAAGTATATTATTATGAAAATAATTCAATTACATGAAGCAGGGTTTTACACAAGCTGTTTTATGCAATATATTTTTAAAGAGACCTACATTGTTTGAGGGGTATAGTTTTCCTTTAAAAAATGTTTATTCTCAAGACAGATGTAAGGTAGATATACCTATAGACTTTTTAAAACTTATGAAGAAGTATGCTTCACATAGTTTTGATTGCTTCTTACCTGCATGGGTCTATAGCTGTTCTTTTTTTCTTAATTCCTTCCGTGAGATGCACATAAACATAGTAAGACATGTACACAATGAGTCCTACTTGCTGATTGTGATTGTCTAATGGTACATGATTCAATCTCATTGAGCATCTGACAATCTGATGTATGAGATGAGGCTTTTTTTTCCTCCAGACACATCAGGGAAGGGCCCCCTGTTGTGAGGCAGAATATCTTATGCAAAAAAGGACACCAACTCACAGTCCTTTCTTGATTATAATGCATCGGTGTCTGATTAAAAATGAGCTCTTATTTTTAACTCCTCCATGTATATCATAGATTATTAGGCTGCCAATAGGTATGTTTATCTGACTTGGATTTTCAGTGAGCTGGTTCCTGCACTCTAATGTACTCAGTTGGTGAATTAAATGGCATCCTTCATTCTTTTTATTCTACTGCAAATGTATGTTAAAATAACATTTGCAGATGTTCTTTTGATGGAGGAAAAAGTGTCAGGAAGACTATGTTTGTCTTTGTTTCCTAGTATTGGGTCTGTGGGTAACACTCATGTAACAGAGCAGGCATTAGTTCATAACGTTTGGACCATTCCTTTGTCTCGGACATTACAGGTAAAGTTCAATATAAATCAGAAGGCAGTAAATATGTGAAATATGTGAAATATGTGAAATATATGAGTATTTGATTTTCAATTGGTAATTTTAAATTGATACTAAAAGTGTGACATACGGTCATACATTGTTTTGCTTTTAAAGAACAAAAGCCAAAGGGGCAGATTTACTAAAGGGCGAAGTGGCAAACGATGGCGACAATTCAACTACCCGCAGGGACATCGGCAATTTACTGGGCAAGCGACATTCGCTAGCGAAAGAGATAGGTGGTAGCGCTCATTCACACATTCATCGACAGGTGACAATTCGCTCTGGCGAATGGACATTACTCCGCAAATTCACTAAAATGCGGATTTTACTGTGTTACCTCTTTCGCCAGACTTACCTTCGCTAGCTCAGATCAGGTGAAGTGCAATGAAGTGCATAGAACTTCCTTAATCTTCTGTTACTTACATCATATTCTGTGAGTGGAAAAAGCATCAACGTTCAAAAAACGCTGGCGTCTTTTCCTTTTTTCAGAGTGATAGCCTGCAAAAGTCCTTTTGGACCGGTTTCCCCCATACATTTTCTAACATTTGGAACATTACCTATAAAGACCATTCAACATTAAATTTCCCTCCGTATGGAAATTAACCTGATGCCAGACCTCTGGCAAATTTTTGTTAGGCAGAAACGAACGCTAGCGCATCTTCACTTTGAAATGCTCGCTTTACGTAAAGCTAGTGAAAAGTCAACAGCATTCGGCATCCACGACAAAAACACACATTTTAGTGAATTTGCGTTGTCCGAGTGTAGGTATGGGTGCGAAGCAATCGCTGGCGACTTTTTGACGGTTGATGAAACTGCCCCCTAGATCAGTGTCTCTCTATCAGAGTCTCAATAAAGCAACTTTTTATTTTCCTTTTTACCAGTTTTTACTACTTACACTGCTTTAAAAGTGAATAAAGGACTTTCAGCCCATTTGCCACGTAAAAACACTGTGTACATATCAAAGCTGTATGAGGATTTTCAGCAACATGTACCTCTGTGTAAAAATTGTCATAAAAGTAAGCAGCCACTTTAAATGTTATGGAAAAATATACTGTTCATTGCATTTTTTATGCTTTTTTTTTTGCCAGAGCAACTTGGACAGATTTTGCTTGCCACTTGAATTTTTCCCACTCATTTTAACAGACAACGCAAGGTCTACGGTGGTGTGAATAATAGGGGGCTATTTATTAAAACTCAAATTTTCCCAGAAATTTTAATAATAAAAATCCAACCTAACTCCCATCCATGATCTGGCTTAATTTACTAAAAATTCGGACTGAAAATTGTCTGTGCAGGAAAAGTGTAGCCAAAATTATTGGAATAAGAACAAAAACCAGCATCAAACTGACTGTAACTCTCAACAATCATGAAGGCAAAATAAACATGTTCCAATTGTAAAAGGGACTATCTGCCATTGACTTCTACATGACCTCGACAGGTTTTAGCATCTTTGGAGTATAAGGAATCTCAAGAAATTCACGTTTTTTTTTCTCTAAAAATTCAAGTTTTTCCCCAGAAAAATTTAAGGTTTAATAAATAGGCCCCATAGTGTCAAATCCAGCATTCAAGCATCATGAAATGAAACACACCTTGAAAAATTATCATTTTACTTTAAACAGCTTTTTACAAATTTAATAATTTTTAATAATTTTACACAGCATGATAAATGCGCACCTTAATCTCCTCTAACATGAGAATATACCTTTGTAGCATGATGCGTATAGTCATTGGCAGTAAAATATTTGAAAACATAAGTGCCAAACACTACAAAGAAATTCCTGTGACGGAAGGGGGAAGGGTATTATATTGGTAGAGACTGCACACCTTCATCCCCAAGGTCCTATTGGGGATAAAAAACAATTATGAATAATAAATAGAAGGTGGACTGCAGCCTTAGTGTGTCGAAACGCGTTGCAGTATCCAGGTGGGATCATTCCTTGGTGTGGACTTTCATTTTTTATGCTTTTAATCAAAATCACGAAAAAATCGTGAAAAGTTCCAATTTTTTTTTCTTCGTGATCCGCCAGTTCGTGAAATCGGTGAAGCAGCAGGAGATCGTGAAAAGAAATCGGAGGTTGCGTTCCGCTGTGGAGCACACGCACTGAAACACACGGTGTGCCATCTTGGATCATCGTGAAAAGGACATTTGCAGAGAAATTCGTGAAACAGACTTAAGGCTGCTGAGAGTTCAAATCCCGCTGTGCCCTTGAGAAATTACAGAACTGTGTATCTGGTGAGATTATTCCAACTTCTTTTTGGGGGGCCTGTGCAGCTGGGACGGAGTGGGGGACGCCCCAATATACCCCTTTTTATAATCTGCTCTCTAAATTCAGCCATCTACCGGCCGGCCTGTTTGATATCTAATTAAACACTCTGCACACACCACTGCTTCAAAATCCCAGCTCCAACTTCTGGGAAATAACTTTTCTATCTTGTTGAACTACAACTCACAGCCATCTTCTTTTTTAAATTATAAGCATATACCAACACCAAGGAACAGTCATTTGAATTTTCTCCACAGGAAAACTGATTGCCCACCTGGATTGTAATTATTACTGATTTAGAATTATTTATTCATAATTTATTCACTGTGTTTTTTGGCCGGCCAGTGTTTTTGTGATTATATAATAAATTGTATTTTTAATATATTGGTTTTGCAGTCCACCTTCTATTTATTGTTCGACATAAGTGCCAAACGACATAGAAGAAGGCATTTTCTAGCACTTGATAAACATTTATATTATTATTTTTTAAGGTGAAACCTGTTTTTCTAGTTGCATAAAAAATATATTTCTCTCTACCTCGAGTATATTAATAGCACAGTTCTAGCTGTTTATGTGGCAGCACATTGTAATTTAGATAAGAACCAATGATCATGTCCAAATTATTGCATTTAGAGGATCACTAAAACTTACAAATTAAACCGTTTTGGTTCACTAACTGAAAAGAATGTGGTATATACATCCTTCAACATATATTTCTAAGAAATCATAGAAGGCTCTTTATTATATTTTTATTCATAGAACTGCCTAGAGTATATATGTGTATATGAAACAAGCGAACATTCACGACACCACGAAAAGCCTTCTGGTATTTATTGTATTCTGTTCATATTTATATGAAAACCCTCTTCTCCACAAAAGGCTGTAGTTACAGGTCACCACTAATTGCTTGCACCATCAGATTGACAATTAGTATTAGGTAAGTTCTGAATCTGCTAGGATATTATCTACATTCCCCTGCAAACCAACAGAATGTACAATACATGTGCAGCTGGGATGTATATGCTAATATGTCAGGCATGGAATAGGAAAAAGAGCTCCTGCTTTGAATAAAGTATACTTGAAAAATACCAAACACATTTCAGGTGATTTTAAGTTTCATAAATATATATATTGTAAATACTAAAAAATATGACTTTACATGATGCTGGTGTTGTAGCTAGTCACACTGAAAAATGCTACTTATATAGTATTTACAGAGCTTAGAATATCAGTTTCCTTTAAAAATTACCATTTGTAAAATATATATAGCTGACAGGAATCATGCCAAAAAAATGGACAGTGAGTACTGGAAATTTGTTTGGCTTGAACCTACTGATTTCTACCCCAGATTATGCCCTTCTGACCCTGCTACCAAGTATTTCAGGCACAGGGCTTCGGGAAGATTTTATCCTTGGAGCAGTGAACAGGGAAAAGGAAAAATATGCTTTATTATAAGATGATGCATAGGAATGTTGTACTGCAGGAACATACCATATAATATATGATATACATTAGATTTGATATAATAAATCTGATGCTTACAGATATCGCTAGGTAGGGTCAGACCGGAGCAGGCAGGACACCTGGAAAAAAAACTGGTGGACCCGGCCCTAATGGGCCCCCCGCTGGCCCAGACCTGCTCCCCCAGTTGCCCCACAAAGACCCTAAGGCACTCTGCTTTGCCTCTTGTGCCAAACAAGTGCAGGGAACCTTAATAAAGACAATAGAGTTATTCTAATACCCTATACATGCGCCCACTGTAAAATTAATGTCCCATATGTTTGTAAATGTATGGGGAAAACTGGTTACCCAAAAAAAGTTTAGTTTAGGTCTTTTGCAGGCAAGCTGAAAAAGGGAAAAGACGCCAGTGTTTTTTGGACTTTGATGCCTTTTCGGCTCACAGAATATAATGTAAGCGACAGAAGATTGAGGAAGATCTAGCTACTTAAATGCACTTTGCCTGGTCTGAGGCGGCAAAGGTGTCTCTGGCGAAAGAGGTAACGTTCGGTAAAATCCACACTTTAGTGAATTTGCAAAGAAACGACCGTTCATCAGAATGAAAATTCACTTGGCGATAGAGTGCGAATGACCGCTAGCACCAGTCTTTTTCGCTAGCGAATTGGCGCCTTCACCAATTAGTGAATCGGGTATGTCCCTGCAGGTGGTAAGGCAAAGAATTGTCGCTAGCGTTAGCCACTTCGCCCTTTAGTAAATCTGCCCCAAAGTCTTTAAACCTCAGTTTTGGACTACCAGTAGTGATATGGTAAAATGGCAAAGTTGTAAAGGCAGACATCACGCATGTGAATGGAGGGGAACTTACTCTAAAAATTTATATGCAGATCAGCGCCTAAGGCAACAGAGAAAGAAACAGAAAAAAATAGCGTTATATGTTTCAATATCACACCAACACCAAGTGTCCAGGTTTTTTTTTTTTTTTTTTTTTTGAGGTGTATTTCCCCTTTAAATTTACACTATTATTGGTGACATGCAAAGTTTCTCCAATTTTTCCACCACCGTTTGGCTGGAAATTTAAAGGGGAAATACACCTAAAAAAAAAAAACCTGGACACTGGTTGTTGGTGTGATATTGAAACATATTACGCTATTTTTTTCTGTTTCTTTCTCTGTTGCCGTAGGCGCTGATCTGCATATACATTTTTGGATACTTTTTTTGTGCAGCTGAGAGACTGTGGGAAGATGGGCAAGAGAAAGTGATTTTAAAGGACTTTTTTTCATTTTTCTTAATTATTCTCTGTTAAATATCATCTTATTCTACAAGGTGGAAATTCTAAAGAATGAGGGAAAGAGTGAGTCCTTCTTCTTCCTTAAAAAGATTCACTCCAGCCAAACACCCCTGACAGAGTTACTGGACGAGATTGGCACTGTCAGGAAAGAGGTAGTGAAGGGAGTGGGCACCAATTAATACAGCTCTCTATACTGAGAAAGAAATGGACTGGACATTAGTTCCTGTCAGATATCAGTAACACTGTTGATCCCACAATGCATTGTTGGCCTGCACTGGTAAAACAGATGTGTCTGCTCCAGAAACACTACTATTGTTTATATAAATAAGCTGCTGTGCCTGCTACCCACTATGTCAGGGGTCCCCAACCTTTTTAACCCGTGAGCAACATTCAGATGTAAAAAGAGTTGGGGAGCAACACAAGCATGAAACAAGTTCCTGGGGTGCCAAATAAGGGCTGTGATTGGCTATTCGGTAGCACCTATGTGGACTGGCAGCCTACGGGAGTCTCTATTTGGCAGTTCATCTGGTTTATAAGTAACCAAAACTTGCCTCCAAGCCTGGAATTCAAAAATAATATCCTACTTTGAGGCCACTGGGAGAAACATCCAAGGGTTTGGAGAGCAACATGTTGCTCACGAGCTACTGGTTGGGGATCACTGCACTATGGGATCCTTTACTAATACATCAATGGGAAGTGACCTCGTGTTTTTTACAGTGAGAGCTGTGAAGATGTGGAATTCTCTCCCTGAATCAAATGCACTGACTGATACATTAGATAGCTTTAAGAAGGGGTTGGATGGCTTTTTAGCAAGTGAGGGAATACAGGGTTATGGAAGATAGCTCATAGTACAAGTTGATCCAGGGAGTTGATCTTGGAGTCAGGAAGGAATTTGTTTCTCCCTCTCAGGCAAATTAGAGAGGCTTCAGATGGGGTTTTTTGCCTTCCTCTGGATCAACCAGCAGTTAGGCAGGTTAAAAAAAAGTAAAAAGGTTGAACTTGCTGGGCGTGTGTCTTTTTTCAACCTAGTTTACTATGTTACTATGCTACTATGTATCTGCTTAGCCAGATTATAGTTCCAACAAGGAGGGAGCATTGTAACACACTCCACCATGAATTTTAATCCTGAAATCTGGAAATGCAAATAGAAATGATGTATGAGGAGACATTATCTAATTAGGGGGTAAGAAACATAATCTTTTCTACAGGCAGGTCATATAATTAATGTTAATCTAATGCCTCAGATTTCCGGTCATTAATTTTTATTCTCTAAAATGCAGTTTGGCAGCCCCCCTCCCTGATCCCCAGCTATGGATATGACTGAATGTAAGAGCACACTTGGTCTTTAGAGTGAATTATTGCAACCTTCCTCATCTTTCTAACAAGATCACATCGTGTATGCATTATTAAGCCTTGTAATTGAATGGTCGATCGTTTGCATATCAGTCTATTAAAATAATATGTTTTGCTTTTCTTCCAACACGTAATGTTAAAGCCTCTGCGAATATTTGGTGATTCTGATAATTATCAACAAATTACTACAAATGTTCTCTTCATTACAGTGATTTCTTTCAAGCAGTTTTATTCTGAATGTGAATATCATTATACATTTCCTCTTCTTATGAAGTGATTAACTTTTAAAGAACATCATATGTTGTAAGGGGAAAATAATACTTTAAAGGAAGCTAATTTATTATTAATTCAGTATGTTAAGCGAAGTGCACAAATGAAGCTTGACTTTCAGTTAAGGGTACCGTTCCTCACTGGTAAACCGTTCAAATTGTAACATAAATTTGGATTAATTTGGGCATAGGTTACTGATAAGCAAACTGATTCAATTGACCAGAACATTTTGTTTAGCAAACAAAGCATATTGTTAAAATTGCCACTGAATTGTTAGCAACATTATGAATCTTTCAAAATACCTGTATGCCAGGCACAAAACTACAAAAGAAGCAGACCCTGCGGTTTGCAGGGGGGGAAAGAGTGTAGAGGGCCCAGTGAGGCCCTAATTAATGAGCAATTTCAATATATCTTGGTAGAGCAGGTCAACATACCAATATTTTAGAATAACACAAATTGAAGGTTATGTTTTAGCAACAATATAACAATCGTTATCTGAACTTGTCTACTGGCAACAACATGAGGAAATGTATCTAATACACATTTTACTCTAGATTGTTGCAATTTTGAAATAGTTTAAATAGAATTGTCTGACCTGCGGATTAATGATTGTTTTGGTAACTTTTTTGCTCTTAGTGTTGCTCATGTGAATTCTATTAAACAATTGTCTCCGCAGCAGGATAGTAGACACAGGCAGAAATGCAGAAGGACACATAAGGGCCCAGTCCTTCCTGCCTTCCGTCCCGAATTGAGCGCTGCTTAGTCTAATGATGCAGAGGAACCTTGAAGCTACCACCATCTCTGGACCAGAAGCTACCTCCAGAGTTCCCTCAGCACCCTGTGTCAATTGGAGCCAAAAGTATTAGATGTACACATCAATTGTAAACCAAAAACCAGAAATTACACCCAGCAGAATTCAAATATATGTGGTGCAACATTACAACATTATTCTGTTGGTTAAATTGCACTTTGCCTAGAGCAACTGCGTCCAATTCACCAAAATGTATGTAGCAATACATTTTGGTGAATTGGACGCAGTTGCTCTAGGCAAAGTGCAATTTAACCAACAGAATGATGTTGTAATCCTGGGGGGGAAAAGTAAGGTGATTTTGCTTGAAACTTTGCTCACTGCACCTTGGTAAGTGAAAGCAGCCTAAAAGTTTGGCACATGGCACACAAGGTATATTCTCCACCACTTCTCTTCAACCAACAGCCCTAAAACATGATACTGCAGCCTACAATTTTAAAGGGGTTGTTTAAATTAACTTTTATTATGATGCAGTTGCCATTGGTTTTCATTATTTAATATTAATGGTTTTTGAGTTATTTAGCTTTTTATTCAACAGCTCTCTAGTTTGTAATGTCAGCCATCTGGTTGCTAGGGTCCAAATTACTATAGCAACCACATATCTGGATAAAAGACTGGAAAATGAATAGGAGAGGACCTGAATAGAAAGAGGATAAATAAAAAGTAGCAATAGCAATACATTTGTAGCCTTGCTGAGCATTTGGTTTTTTTAGATGGAGTCAGTGACCCCCATTTAAATGCTGGAAAGAGTCAGAAGAAGAACGCAAATACTGTAAAAAAACTTAATACATAATGAAGACCAACTGAAAAGTTGCTTATACATACTAAGTTAACGGAAAAGTTACCTACCCTTTGAAGAGTCCAGTGATGACAGGCAGTCTGTGACATAGAAAGAGCTACAATTTGTGTTCTTATCCAAACCTTTCATTTAAAAAAATGCAAAGCATGCTGATATTTGTATAATTTTAATGCATAATTAGCAATCTAATCGATTGGTGAAGACATAGTTGTGGGCCCATATACTGATGGTCGTATACTAGTTGGTCCTTATTATTATCCAGACCATCAGCAGACTTATCACCCAGCCAAAGGTTGCCTGCACCATGGGAAAGCTACTGAAGCCGCACACATCATGCTGTTAAAATATTCAATTTATCTATTAAAAAGGAAAAAAACAGAAATAGCACTGGTTCCTCAACCATCATGCACAGTAACAGTTGGTGTGTATGCTTTGGAGGCTGCTCCCTCATGGGACTTAGTTTGGCTGTTTTTGTTTTTTGCGTTTTGTTATGTGACTAAGATATTGCATGAGGGAACTAAAAAAAGAAAAATTTCCTATCATACTTACCATGAATTTATTTTTCTGGGCAGCAATACTACGGGTATTTGCCCTTCCCCCATACCCCGGTTAGCTCTGTCCCTCCCCCAAAGAAAACCATAAAGGACCCAGCCCCTCCTCACTTAATCTAGTCTATAGAGGGTGAGTTTGCTGACATGATAAGTGGCCAAGAAAAGAAATTTACGGTATGATAGGAAATGTTTCTTTTTCCTGGCCACTTCATGTCAGCAATACTACAGGTTGTACCCAACCAAACAAGAGGGAGGGCACAAAACAGTTTCAATCAACAGAATAAGTCCGCAGAACTGCGGAAGCAAAATTATGTTGAGAAGGTTTCTTAACATTCAACCGATAGAATATAAAGAACGTTTGAGCTTGTGACCATGCTGCTGACTCTGAAACCTCCGCCTCTGCTGCCCAGGAGGTAGCTGCAGCCCTCGTTAATGAGCTTTTAGCCCTGCCGCTGCTTGCTTGCCTTGAAGATTGTTAGTTTTTTGGATCAAAATCACAATCCATCTAGTGGACTTTGCTGACGGTTCCCCTTTCCGAGGGCCTCCAGGTAGGACAAACAGACTTCCAGACTTTCTCAAAGACTGAGTCATATTCAAATAATGTTTCAACCGATGATAGTGTTTACTCTCTCCATTTTGAATTTTTGATGCATGAAGGAGTTCGTTTTCTTGCCCTATACCCTCCCGAGACTTTCTTCACCAGAAAAAGCAGGGAATAAATACCTTATTCCATTTCTTCTTGAGGTACTGGAACCACTACCTCCAGGTCTAACATCATCTGAACATACTCTTCGAGGGCTTCTTTCTTTTCTTGACCCCGAGGAGTAGGGGAAACAAAAAATATATCTTGAGTCGGAACGGATAAAAATTCTATGTGATAACCTCTTCTTAATAAGGCCAGCACCCACTGGTCTTAAATTGAATGCTCCCAGACATTGTAACACCTCGAAAATCTTGCCACAACTTAAAAATCCTCTACCAAATGATTGTCAGGAGCGTTTTTTAGATGTTTGGGACAGATTAATCTTGCTCCCCTTGATAATTGTGGAGTGATCTCCTCTCCAAGATGATTGTCTTGGGTTGTCTCTACCAAAGTATCTGTAGTTACTGGCATAACCTCGTAAAAAAAAACCTTTAAAGGGCTGGGTTTTTGATTTCTTCTTTTTCTGCGGCAGGAAAGTACTTTCCCCCCCTGTCGCCTTTGCTATGACCTCTTCCAACTTAGGGCAGAAGAGATTTCATCCAACATAAGGCAAGTTACACAGACTCAGTTTAGACGCCACATCTGCACCCCAAGACCTGAGCCATAAAGCTTTTCTTGCTGATACCAACACTGCCATTGACTTGGAAGCCAAGGGTGTTAAATCCGCTGCTGCTTCTGACATACTGTAAAGGTTACTGCCATTTTTAATTCAGATAATCCCGCACTCATGTCAGCTGTATCTGTACCCTCAGTGATAGCTTTGTCTAAGATGTCGATTCACAAGGAGACTGCTTTTGCCACTGAAACTAGAGCTACTACAGGTTTACATGAGGCACCCGCTACTTGATATGCCTTGCGAAGCTTCGTCTCTACTCTTCTATCTATGGGCTCACTCAATACTGACAAATCGTCAATTGGCAAAGTTGTTTTCTTCGCCAAATAAATTACAGGGGAATCCACCGCAAGGGCTAAATCCCAATTTTTGGTATCTTGCTCTTTTAAATGGATATTATTTTGAAAATATCATAACCAAAGAAGAAAAAGAGACTTTCTTAGCCGCTCTTCCCCATTCTGTTAAAATCAATTCAGCCACTTTCGGAAAAAGAGGAAAATAATTGTTTCGGCTTAGAAGAAGAAGGGAGCACCTTAGACTTCTGAGAATCCACTTTGTTCTTCGGGAGGATGCCACCTAGCAACAGCTGTTGGGTTAGGCGGCAGCCTCCCGAATTGATCGCTGGAAACTTCTAATGCTCTGAAAAGAGCGGGAAGAAGTTACAGGAACAGGATCTCTTAACTCTCGCGAGATCTTGTTCCTGTCAGAATTTTTCACAGCGCTGTGATGGAGGACACACTCTCTGTAACGGCTACTGAGTCGTTAGAAATTTCTCCTCACAGACAGTTTAAAAATGTTAAGCATAGGAGACGAATTCAGTCTCCAGATAATTCTTCATCCTCGGAAGAGGAATTCATAAAAAATAAGAAAAAGAAAAACTATAATATTCAAGACTCTTCCTCAGACTCTGGTAAGAGTTCAACAGACAGCTCTCCTAAGGCAAAAAAGTCTCGTTTGAGACAGAAAGGAAAGGAGAAGAAAAGAAATTTGGTCCCGTTTGGGATTTCACAAAAATTACCCAGAAAGGGTCATTTTAAACATTATGATAGCAGCAGTCATTCCTCCTTATACTCTGAAGTAGGGATGTAGCGAACGTCGGAAAAAAAGTTCGCGAACATATTCGCGAACTTGCGCAAAAATGCGAACGGTTCGCGAACCCCATAGACTTCAATGGGAAGGCGAACTTTAACATCTAGAAAAGACATTTCTGGCCAGAAAAATGATTTTAAAGTTGTTTAAAGGGTGCAACGACCTGGACAGTGGCATGCCAGAGGGGGATCAAGGGCAAAAATGTATCTGAAAAATCTGCCTGTGTGTGCTTGGAAGAGATAGTGTAGGGGGAGAGCTGTTAGTGATTTCAGGGACAGATGATAGTAAGTTTGCTGGCTAGTAATCTGCTTGATACTGCTCTGTATTGGAGGGACAGAAGTCTGCAGGGATTTGAGGGACATTTTAGCTTAGGTAGCTTTGCTGGCTAGTAATCTACTGTTCTCTTTAAACAACTGCCATACGTTGACCTTGTAGGCATTGTTTGCCCAGTTTTTTTGGACGCAGCCACTGAAGCACAGTTGCCATAAAAAATATGCCATATAAATGCTGAAAATATTTTTCGCCATACGTTGACCTTGTAGACATTGTTTGCCCAGTTTTTTTGGTTGCAGCCACTGAAGCACAGTTGCCAGAAAAAATATGCCATATAAATGCTGAAAATAGTCATTTTTTGCCATACGTTGACCTTGTAGGCATTGTTTGCCCAGTTTTTTTGGTCGCAGCCACTGAAGCACAGTTGCCAGAAAAAATATGCCATATAAATGCTGAAAATAGTAATTTTTTGCCATATACGTTGAGTCAACGTATGGCAAAAAATGACTATTTTCAGCATTTATATGGCATATTTTTTCTGGCCTCTGTGCTTCAGTGGCTGCGGCCAAAAAAACTGGGCAAACAATGCCTACAAGGTCAACGTATACACTACTACAGCGGTGGATACGGATTACGTAAAATATATTATGGCTGCTTGAAAAAAGTCACTCCGGTGTTTTTTCTGGAGACGGTAATATTATGGATATTTAGACAGAATGTGAACAAGGTCACACAGCTAGATGGCGGGTTGAAGAAAACAGTGTGCAAATAATGCCTACAGGGCAAATAATGCCTAAAAGGTCAACTTATACACTACTACAGCGGTAGTAAAATAAAAAAAAGTAAAATAAAAAAAAATGAATATTAAAAAAAAAAATTAAAGTTGGTGCTGCTGAACTACTAGGAGCAGCAGATTAGCACACCAGTCCCACTCCCCAACACTGCTAGACTAATAGCACTGGGCTCTTATAGTAGTAGTAGTAGTAGTAGTAAAACAACAAAAAAATAAATAAAAGCAGTCCTTACAAGGACTACTGTTATTGCAGCAGTCAGCAGATGAGATCAGAAGCAGGACAGCTGCCCACTGCAGCTACATACAGAGCACTGCAGTAGAAGGTAGATTACTAGCCAGCAAAGCTACCTAAGCTGAAATGTCCCTCAAACCCCTGCAGACTTCTGTCCCTCCAATAACAGAGCAGTATCAAAACAATTACTAGCCAGCAAACTTTCAACTGTCCCTGAAATCACTAACAGGCAGCAGCTCTCTCCCTACACTATCTCTTCAGCACACACAGGCAGAGTGAAAAAACGCTGCAGGGCTTCGGTTTTTATAGGGAAGGGGAGTGGTCCAGGGGAGAGCTTCCTGATTGGCTGCCATGTACCTGCTGGTCTGGGGTGAGAGGGCAAAAAAAAGCGCCAACAATGGCGAACCCAAAATGGCGAACGTCGCGCGACGTTCGCGAACTTCCGGCGAGCGCGAACACCCGATGTTCGCGCGAACAAGTTCGCCGGCGAACAGTTCGCGACATCTCTACTCTGAAGCGGTTGCTTCTGATTCTGAGCCCGTAGCTGGCAATTCAAAAATCTCTGAGGTGGATTGGGATTGTGAAAAAACAATGAAATATTCAGCATCCTCTGTAAGAGGGAAAATAAGTGACACACAAATGTCAAGAGTTGATCTCCTAGGAAAAACACCTCCACCAAAATTATTTAATGCCAGATGGGCACTTAATGATAAATCTGAGGTGTATGATTTCACAAAGTATGCCTTTCGCTCTTCTTTAATGAAAGAAGATGACTTGGTTTTAAGAAACCATATTGGAATCCCTGATATACAGTCTATGTTAGCACCAGAAGTAGACCCTGCACTATCCTCTATTACTGGTACAGTAACTAATAACGACAGGATGGATCAGTCCTTGCGCAACATACAATTTAAAATTGCAGATGCAGCCGGTCCTTTGTTACTCATGCTTGATAAAGCAGAACAAGAAGGACAACAGTCCAAAAAGAATATTCATTCCTTGCAATCTTCAAAATTAGCACTTCTTAAAGCATCCACCAGGGCTGCATTGATGATTGGCCAAGCTTTTAACCATGTCACAAGTGTGAGAAGAGCTCGTTGGTTACATACTATGGGCATGTCAGACCTGGCTCCAAAATCACATGAATTTCCAAATTTTGAGGACTCTAATTTATTTGGTCCAGATTTTATTAAGGAGGTAAAATCACGCTATAAGGCAAGAAAATCATTTGGGGACTAGAAAAGACCTTCCTTTTTCAACAAAAAACCCTTTCGTGGAGAGGGACGTCCTTACAGAGCTCAGGGGTCGTCCCGTGAAGCCTCACAGAGCTATAAAAGACCTTTCTTTGGCCAGAGAGTCCAGTCCAGTGGACGAACAACCAACCCAAAGTGGTCTACTGGTTATAAGAAAAGAGTGCCAGGTAAACAAAACTCAAGCTTTTTCCCAGTCAGAAATTATACCTTTATGGCAAACAATAACCACAGACAAATGGGTTTTAAACATAATAAGAAGGGGCTTGTACCTTCCTCTAAAATCTTTCCCACTTCAAATCTCAAACAGATACAGAGACACCAGTGCAGTTCTAGACGGTGCCTTAGAAAAGGCTTTGCTAGAGGGAAAGATAGAACTCTCAGACCTTTCACAGTCAGGCTGGATAAGTCATCTTTTCCCAATACCAAAGCCAGATGGTTCTGTCAGACCAGTCCTGAATGTGAAGTCTTTAAACAAATTTTTAAAAAGGAAACGTTTCAGAATGGAAAGCATTGCAGATCTCACATACCTCTTGAAAGAAAATGCTTATTGCATAAAGATAGATCTAAAGGATGCATTCCATGCTATAAAAATATCAAAAAATCACAAAAGGTTTTTGAGATTCCAGTGGAAGCAAAATATTTACCACTGGAATGTAATGGTGTTTGGCCTCTCCAACGCTCCATACACATTTTCCAGGGTAATGAAATCAGTAATTTCTCACATAAGACAAAAAGGGATAACATGCATTTTTTATCTGGACAACATTCTTATTCTAAATTCAGATATTTCAGTTCTCATAGACCAAAGACAGATGTTCATCTCTTTAATGCAAAAATTAGGATTCACAATAAATTGGGAAAAATCAGTACTAAACCCTTGCCAATCAATAACATCTCTGGGATTCACAGTAGATACAACAAGGTTAACCCTTTCCATTCCCAAAGAAAAGTGGGAACATATTCAGGTTTTCATAACCCAGTTGCTACCACTTCATCAAGTTTCCCTACGTTTTATTGCAGCAGCAATAGGGAAAATAATTGCCTTGTCCCCAGGATGCACTCAAGCACCTCTTCTGTGTCGGCACTCACAAATGTGGCTAGCACAAAAATTAAGGGAAAATATTCACTGGAACAAAAAAGTAACACTTCCAAACAAAGTAAAAAGGGAACTTGCCCTGATAACCTGGCAAACCCAGCCTTTCCCAAAGCCACTTATAAAAAACGATTACGACATCATAATAACAACGGACGCCTCCTTAAGAGGTTGGGGAGCTTACACTCACAAAGGAGCAGTCAGAGGCATTTGGTCAGGAAAAGAAAAAACAGTTCACATAAATGTATTAGAGCTAAAGGCGATGTTTTTAGGCTTAAAGGCTCTAATATCACCAAATATTCAAAAGTCTGTGTTAATTCAGTCAGACAACAAAACAGCAGTTTCATATGTAAACAGAATGGGAGGAACAAAATCAAAAACACTTTGTTATTTGGCGCTAGACCTTTGGGATTGGGCTTTTTCCAATCAAATCACATTACACGCCACATATATTACCGGAGAGGAAAACGAATTAGCAGACGCTTTATCGCGTCAAAAGATAATACTATCACAAGTCTCACTAAAAAAGGACATTTTCCACAAAATAGAGACACAACTGGGAGAAAGATCAATAGATTTATTTGCATCCCAGACATCAGCTCAAACAAAGAAATTTGTAGCCAGAACCTGGACAAGCAATGCATGGAGAATGGATGCACTTTCCTTCCCATGGACAGGTTTAACAAAACCTTTATGCCTTTCCCCCTCCATATATTCTCCCGAATGTTCTCCAAAAAATTCAAATGGAGGAAGTCAGAGATCTAGTCCTGGTGTATCCAATTTGGCCATCCAAACCATGGTTTCCACTGATACAACCCCTAATTTCAGGCAGGAAGGTTCCATTGGGGTTCACTCAGGACTGTTTTCAGGGTACACAAGAGATACTGAAGAACCTACCAACACTAATGTGGATTGCAGCCCCAATTTCTTATACCAAAATCCTTCATTGAAACATTCCACCATAAATCTGATAAATTCTTCCCTTCGATCTAGAACATGTAAAAAATATAATTCCCTCATTGCGGAATTTAAAACTTGGATGTACCCTCATTTACAGGACTCAAATAAAGGGATTTCACTACACTCGGCATTAGATTTTTTAGCATATAAGTTTGAACAAGGGACAGCTTCTAATACCCTAAAATCATACGGTTCAGCACTAAATTTCTTAATTCCAAATTTCACGGATAGTAAACTCTATTTAAGATTAATCAGAGGAGCTTGTTTATCAAGACCAATTTGTCCTAAATATGACAACACTTGGGACACCGAACCTCTGTTGCAGTACCTATCTACGATAGATAATCAGAATGCAGACTTGAGAAGCCTTACTATAAAAGTGACTGCTCTCTTAGCTTTAGCTCTAGCAGCAAGAGGGGCAGAACTAACTCTCATCCACATAACAGACCCATGGTTTTCTTCAACCCCAGGTGGTTTCCACATTATTCTTAAAGGTAGAACTAAAACGCTAATTGAAAACTCATCTCCAGTGGAAGTGGACTTATTAAGAGATGAGGAAGATACATCTTTATGTATTGTATCGGCTTTATCCACCTACTTAGAAAAATCTAGGGAGGTAAGAGGTGATATGTCGCAATTACTCTTGACAACAAGAAATCCTTTTCGTCCCGCTAAAGTAAACACAATAAGAGGGTGGATACTGCATGCTATGAGTCAGGCCTCGATTGATACTACCATATTTAAAGCACACTCACTAAGATCAGCCACAGCCACAAAGGCAGCATCAAAGGGTGTTTCACTTCCCACATTACTTAAAGCAGCCAGGTGGTCTTCTCAGAGGACATTTGCAAAATATTATTGGAGACCTACAGAGCAAGAAAAACTCAATTTCATTCGGGCAACCACCAGGTGTGTGCTATTCTACCCAACAGTTGTTGCTAGGTGGCATCCTCCCGAAGAACAAAGAGGAGTTTGCAGGAATCTATGATCTGCGAACTCTATTTGTTCTAGGGAATAAGGATAGCCACCTAGCAACAGCGCCCATCCCACCCACCCAAGTTAACTGGTGGTTTAGTTTTACATGTGTTAAATTGATAAATAGAAATAAACAAAGATTTTCTTTTCTCTACAGGATTCAACAAGCCAGCTAAGGTGGATAATAACTCATCTACTAAAGATACAAAGTAGAAGATATTTCAGTCAAACAAGATACACACTGAAATTGTATTTCAATGGAATTACAAAGGATCTCATACCAAATGTCACTAAAGAATGTTAATTGTTACAATTACAAATATCTGACAAAAAAAAAAAAAAAAGTTTCTTTATTATCTCTTCCTCTCAAGGAATAAAGAGTTACACTGTTTATTTCAAAAATGTGTTTTTTCACTCTTATTTGAAAACAGGTATACTTAAGGATAGTCATCACCAGTCTTCCGAAAAATTCTGACAGGAACAAGATCTCGCGAGAGTTAAGAGATCCTGTTCCTGTAACTTCTTCCCGCTCTTTTCAGAGCATTAGAAGTTTCCAGCGATCAATTCGGGAGGCTGCCGCCTAACCCAACAGCTGTTGCTAGGTGGCTATCCTTATTCCCTAGAACAAATAGAGTTCGCAGATCATAGATTCCTGCAAACTCCTCTGTCTCCTCTAACCCCAGGATTAACTTAATTGCTTTAATCAAATGAGGAATTAAGGCCAAATGAAAGGATGAAGATTCTGCTTCTTCTTTTTCCTCCTCAGAAAAATTCTCAGACATTGGCTCAAGACTTTCATCCCCTGAAAAATCGGAGGACTCAGAATCCTTCCTGGATACTGAAGCTTCTGGAAC
Organism: Xenopus laevis; assembly: GCF_017654675.1. Lineage (NCBI taxonomy): Eukaryota > Metazoa > Chordata > Amphibia > Anura > Pipidae > Xenopus > Xenopus laevis. Next base: position 70,095,305 of record NC_054380.1, on the reverse strand, counting down.
AGAAGGGACACCACTATCAGGCGTACTCTGTAGGAAAAGGCCAAAGCATGATTTGCAAAACTTAGAGAGAGAGAAAACAAAGAGGGACATACCAAGCAACAAGAGCAGCTTTAACTGAGGCTGTAAAACTGGCCATAGACGCAAAGATCTGATTGCACGAATCGAGGATTCATACGATTTTCGGACCGTGTGTGGAGAGTCCCGACATTTTTCGTCCGGCGGAGATCGGTCGTTTGGTCGACAGGACAGGTTAGAAAATTTCTGACGGCTGCCGATAATATATCTGCATGTATTGCCGATCATATGATTTTCAGTGGGATACTAGCTTATGTTGGACATAACTTTCATACGATTGCTGTCAGGGTCAGAACATCGGCTGATCTGTTCATTTCTACTTTATTTGATCTGTTTATGGCACGTCAGGAGATGGGGAAGTCCGATCGTTCAAGGATTCGTACGATCGGATCTTTGCGTCTATGGCCAGCTTAAGATCACCAGTACACTTCAGTACCTCCTGGTGTGCTACAAGCAATACAGTCGAACAAAACCAAACATTTCTGCAAGACAGCCATTTAATTACATGACTGAAATTAGAAAATTGGAGTCCACTCCCAGGATTGTATGCATTTTCAATAGCATACCAAAATGGCGATTCAGCTCTTTAAACACGCAAAAAAAACCTGTACGAGACAAAAACATGTGCGTGACAAACTTACGCGTTACAAAAATGTGCGCGCGTGAAAAACCATGCTCGAGAAAAAAAGCACACACAGAATCATGCACCCTGGGAAGCATGTTTGTAAATACAGCCACCTGTAGCTCCTACGCCCCAGTAGCGACTTTTAAAATCACTAACCGGGAGCAGCCTCTAACAAGGAATTGGATTTCTCTGCTTTGGGGGCTTCATGCGACAGTTTCACTGAATTAATAGCCCTCAGAAATTGCCAACCTTATGAAGAGTTGGATTGATAATCCGCCAAGATGTCCCATGCTAAATGAAGACTAAGCAAAAATGACAAGTGAGGAGGGGCTGGGTACTTTATCATTTTCTTTGGGGGAGGGAAAGAGCTAAACGGGGTAGTGTTGCTGACATGAAGTGGCCAGGAAACAGAGTTTAGTCGCTTATCCTACAACTTTTCATGCAGAGATGAAAACAGGACAGTTGAACATAAAGAATGTATTCAAGGCACTGCCCCAATTCATTACATGTACACCTGGTAACACTGTGACTTGTCTGGAACACATTCACAGCATAAGGGCAGGCAATTAGTAGAATATCTATCTGATCTGCTCTGTGTTTATTTTATTTCAAAGGTTTTTGTTGAGGGGAGCAGGCCCCCCTTTCTGTTCTAAGAGCATATAGATTGGCAAATAAGAATATAATAGCAAATAAGTGATTTTCCCAAATCTCAAATGTGACCTTCAGGCGGCCCTTACCCCCATCTGCTGCTTCAACCCAAAGGAGGGGGCAAATCACCTAATTTGGGGTCCATTAATAGATTAAATGCAAAAAAGGCAATACCACCACAACATGTAATAATGGAGTCTGCAAATGTATTAGTATTTTGACAGTAACCAGAGAGCTAAATACTACAGATCCTCACTCTGCATCTACAGGTCACAGATATATAATTTCTTATGTAAGGTCAGACTCAGACACAAACTACTTAATTTCAGAACACTGTGCTCCTCAGACACATTTTCCCTGGCCTTACTGGACATCTGATGCACTTTAATTATCTTAATGAGGGCCTATGTGAAAAGGTCCAACACCAGCTTATAGATGTGCATCTAGGCCTAGCACCTGTCAATACCCAAATCGCCTGATCCTAACAGCAAGCCAAGATCACCTAGACTCTTTACTCAAACTGTTTTCAGAAAAGAACAATAATGTGAATTATGTTTAGTTGCTGCAATTGCTAAACCCACTGATTATGTTAATACTTGTGTATACAGTAGAGTGTCAGATTTGGACACCAGGGGACCACCCAAAAACCTTACACCAGGGGCTCACCAAAAAACCTTAAACCAGGGGCAGGGGCAGGGACCCACCAAAGAACCTCAGTGCCCACTCTCTGTACTAGTATTCTTCCTCTCCTGGCTCAACCTCTATTCTCCTAGTGTGTTTTCACATACTATAATCTATTATTCCATCTATTTAGCCTCTTTGTTCTCATAAAAATGGAGAGCCACCAAAATTAAACGGGGCTTCTGACCGCCATTATTTTAACTTGCAAGGGGGCAACCTGGCCACCAATTTTTTTTTGTTTTTTGTTTTTTATGGGACCCCCGAATAATTTTTTTATACTTGTAGGGGGGACCCTGGCCACCAAATGTTTGTTTTAACTTTTAAGGGGGGTCTGGTCACCAGTGAAGTTTTTTAACTTTTATGGGGGGCCCCTGGCCACCAATTGCTTTTTTTAGCTTGTAGTGGGGACCCTGGCCACCAATGGGTTTTTAATGTTCATGATTTAAAGGAACATTAACACCAAAAAATTTAAGTGTTTTAAAGTAATGAAAGTATCATGTACGGTTGCCCTGCACTGGTAAAATTGATCTGTTTGCTTCAGAAACACTACTATAGTTCATATAAACAAGCTGCAATGGTGGAAATTGAAACACGGCTATATGGCACAGGTTATCTAATGGATAACAGATGACACCATTAGACAGACAGAGCTTATTTGCTATCTGCTGTGTAACCTGAGCCTTTTCTTCTTTGAATGGCTGCCCCCATTGCTACTCAGCAGCTTATTTATATAAACAATAGTAGTGTTTCTTAAGCAAACACAGCATTTTTACCAGTGCAGGGCAACACTGCATTATATTTTCATTACTTTAAAACACGTTTATTTTTTGACATTACTGTTTCTTTAACACCCATGTTTGTGTAGCTTTTTTACTGTGTTGTGGGCCTGGGTGGAGGCTGTGGGTGGGCGGAGCCTGTGGGTGGGATGTGGGTGGGATGTGGGTGGGAGCCCCCCATCCCTAAGACCAAATCATGCCTTCTTTAGTAAAAAAGGTCAGAGCAGTCCAGCCCTATGCTATTGATTGATGAGTATGCATTCCTGTGTTTGACCAATCAGGAGAAGCATCACTGTGCCTGCCACAATGCAATGAACTGACTAGTCAGACCAACAACAAAAGCTGATAACTAAATGTATAAGGATGTAGCACACAAAACCCCTTATTAACCTCTAAAATATATCCTTATAAATGGTGTTTATTATTAGTGATGCTATCAGTTATAATTAGTACTTAATAATGTCACTTCTGTCACTTGACTTAATGTGTGTATGGTAAAAAACAACAGCTAAATTATCTTCATAAAATATGAGGCCATTGTGCATGCAAAAGCACTTGCCCTTATGCCTTATGTCTTTATAAGGAAAAAGAACTGCTATATATGTGTTTTTTTATTTTCTATTCTGGTCTAATTGTCATAGAATTTCAATAACAACTATCAATATGACAGCCTCAAATATAATTAATTAAAAGGTAATTTATTTGTACCTGATAGTAACGTGCTTGTCAGAAAGCAGCAAGAATGGCAGAAGACAGTGCAGAATAAAGAATTATATTTAACTCACATTTTAGTTGCCATGATTAGTGGTCTTAGCAAGTAGAAAGTGATATATGTACCAGGTGGGATGGAGAGATTTATATAAATGTAACTAAAATGTGCACTGACTGATTCCAGCCAGGAGCATGATTGATAAAGGGACCAAAAAGTAGTCCTGAAACATTTGCATTTAAAAATCTATTCAGTTAGTAAGTGAAGGGGGATTTCTTCCATTGTCCTTCTCCTACTTTTACCAGTGTCTAGCCTTGTATAACAGGTTGTTGCAAACTTCATATAGTTACTTCCATTTATCTACATTTACAAACTACTTCCAATTATTTACATTCTATGGATTGATTCACTGTTAAAGGGGTCATCCACCCAAAAACTGTTAAAGAACATGTCATCCTAATCCACTATCCAATATACATTTATTTATAATGTCCAATGATTGTAAAGTTATGTGTGATTATATCTGCTAGTAAAAGCAGTATATGTTTGGCTGTTGAGGATCTGTAACACAGTGTAAACGAAGCACTTAAAACCAGAGAACAAAAAAAAAAAGGAAATATAAACAAACTGCTTTTAATTACATTTACATGTATAAATAATTGTAAAACGACTAAAATGGTTGCTTAAAAGTATGTTTTATTTTATAAGGCAAAAACAGTTTTAGGACATGGAACACCTAAAAACTGGGGGTAGCATATAGGGGGTGTGTGTGTCTGTGTGTGTGTATCCCAAATATCTTGTAATCCATGGCAGTGATATGATATAATTATTATATGATATAATCAGTTTCTATTCGATTTTGAGTCTTTAAATGTATCTGTTAGAACCCTTTGGGAAAGACAAGATGCAAGAGTAGCTATTGAGTTGTCATAAATACATCCCTTAGCCTGTAGTCATGAGGTTTCATTAAAGCAGCCAGCTGTCTCATTGTGTGCATTGGATTTTTTTTAACCAAGCAATCACTTGTGAAGCTGGGGAATCGGTTTTGTCCCTCTCGTCCTTAAAGTTGGAGTCCCCATTCAAGAGCAGAGCTGAAACACCAAATCATGGTCCTTGTCTTGCAAGGGCACAACTGAAGCCAGGCGCTGAGAGCTTCTGGCTCAATAGCTCCCACAGGGGAGGTTAAAAGGGGAAGGGTAGAGAGAGATCAAAACATTCTCACTTCACAATAGTTACATTAAATGGGCCCACCAATATGCATTACAAAAGGACACCTCCATCTTCATTGTGAGCACACACTAAGCCTCAGCCCTCCCCCCCATCCTGAGTTAGTGAACCAAAACTCGGGTATAGGCTGTACACAAAACTAATGCGTCTAACATGTATTTCTTATAATAAAGCTTTTTTTATTCTTTTTGAAATGTTTTTACCTTATCAGACTCGTGTTAGCAAATTATAACGTTACTCTACTGCTGAGAAATAATTTTTCTCCCCAAATGTTGTGACTGCCTTAATGCTTGTACGGAGCTCTTGCTAGTTTACACGAGCGACATAACTATACATCCGTGAGAGACAGCTGGGGAAGACGCACGCAACGCGATGTAAAACAGTAACTGTTCTTAAAGCAGACAGCACGTTATTTTATTAGTATTAGCAGCAGCAGTGGAAGTAGTATAAGCATTACATTTCCATTATTTCTATAATTAACCTTTTAGGAGATTACAGTCCTCTTATTGACATCTATGTTCAATAATAATTTACGATTCAACCCAAAACAAAAGAGCTAGGCAGACGGCGATTAATTGAATAGGACCTGATGATAAACTAATCCAAGATGTCTGTGTTATGATTCTGAAAGATATATTTGGATAGTGTTGACACTTTTGAATCGCTGAGGAAGAGTGGGCACAAAGCTGTGCTGAAACCACAATGAATAGGAAACGATTGCTACACTATTTTAAATAAATACATTAAAAAGGAAAACGTGTCAATAATGTAACACTAATGTAACTGAAAGAGGAAAGACACCCAGGAGTATCATGACAGTATAAAAGGGTACAAGGCCGCAGGACAGATTTCATACAGGCAATAGCTGCCAATACTCAAACTTTAAAGTGGGGGATACCTTTTTCCTTATGATATACAATATGCATCTAATTCACTAAAACCATCTCATGGCGTCACATACTGTATTCAAGAACATATATGACTTATTATTCATTGCTTGTATCTGTTCTAGGGGAAATTCCCTCAACCCAGTTAATAACACATAATTATATGACGGATACATAGATGATGGGTGGATAGACAGGCCGGTAGGTAGAGATAATATTGTCAGTGTTCCACACTAGGAGCCATGTGCCATAATAGTGTTCTGACTACAGATTGCTGTTGGAAACCAACTCCAAGTGAAATAACTCGCTGCTTTAACTTTACCCCCCAGCGCAGTAGCGCATCAGAGAGAATTCTGTATCTCTAACCCAGAATAATACACTTATTCAACCAATACACATATTAGTTCGCTACTTCCGCCCACTCATATATATATGTCCGTGGCTCTGAGCGCAGCTGAATGGGGCTGAGCGAAAAGACGCCCAAAGAAAGAGCAGGATTAGCGCCAGGTTCTGGATCGCCGCGCAAATAGTTTGCCATTGCCATCTAAACTTTCTGATTATTAATAGGAAAGAGATACAACAGGATTTTGTAATAGACGGGTGGTGGTGTGGGTTTGCATTTGTTTTAATGCTGTAATCTTGCAACAAATTAAAACTCATTTACAACAATTTCTATACAATTTGGTTAGGCTGATGCTGCATTTGGCTTTGCATTTAGCCAAAACGCGCGTCATACTTGTAGCCGATAAATATCTCATTCATATCAGGGATCTGCAGAGCCAAGACGCCAGCAACAGCCTGCGATTATCGTAGAAACGCGTGAACCCTCATGGATGTAAATTCTAATCTAGGAGTGGATTCTTTCATATAAACACTGGTGCAGCAATTGGTTGTGACGTCACTAACTACAGTTAGAACTAATGCCATCATTTTAAGTACACTGATCTATTATTCTTGTGAAGTACACACACTAGTCTGATTCCTACTTGGGGTCTGTATCCATATGTAACGCCAAGCAATCTTTATGAGTGTATATACTATATACTGTGTACTGCTAAGTTTAAAGCCCAATTTGTAATTAAAGGGGAACTATGGAGAAAAAAGAAATTGTAATATAAGTTTCAGCATACTGAAATAAGAAACTTTCTAAATACAATCAATTAAGAATTATGTACCATTTCGGAAATAATCAAGTTTATCTTCACTATTCCTCTCTCAGCATCTGTTTCTCTTCATTCAGGAGTTGGGTGTCAAATGAATGATCCAATTTGTCTTATAGGGGAGGCTTATTTTGCCTAGAAGATATATTAGAGCTCACTCTATTAAAATCACCAGACATCATGTCTCTCTACATGCAGAATTTGTGCAAAATGCATTTATTTTGTTAGATTCTGTTTATATTGGAATCAGTTATTTGAGTGAGCTCCAATTCATCTGCTAGGAAAGAAGCTGAATGAAGACAAAATGAAGACAAAATTAGGAGAAACAGATGCTGACAGAGGAATAGTGAAGATATACTTGATTTTTTCAGAAACAATGCAGATTTTTTAATTGATTGTAAGCTTATATTCAATTTTCATTTTCGTAATAGTTCCCATTTAACCTTCCAGATTGCATGGTAGCACAGAGGCACTTTGGATGTTATCAGGAGCCACATTTCTTGTGTTTGTTGTAGGGGCCAACAATCTAAGAAGTATCCAGACAAACTAAGTGAATATTAAAGATCATATCGCCCCATGGGAAAGCACATTTCCCACAGTGCCCCCAGCATCCAGCTAATGTCAGGCAACACGTAGGTGACTTCTTGCATTAATTAGACAGGTTATTGATATGGTCCCCTGACAGGGCTGTGCTGCTAGATCTTATCTGACACTGCCATTGGACATTGCCCATTAATGATTGCAGCTCGCTTTAAGCTTAACTCCATCATTACCAGGCAGAAGAAACCAATAACGCTCTCTGTCTCTGCCTACTTAATGTAAGTGTATTATGGTGTGAAAAAGAAGCAAGTAGAATTGGTGAGAAATAAAATCCTGTCTCTGCTGTGTATCCCCAAGGCACTATACATTACAGGGACAAGCAGTACAAAGGCCCCAGTTCATTGCCTACCTGTACAAAGCTGCTATTGATCAATGGCAGAACAGAGGCAGCGTCAGAGGTTTGGGGACTGCAGGTCTAGGTCTCTCTGGACACTTTCTCCATCTACTCAACTCAGATCGTGTCTGACACCTACAACAAACCCGTTAGATGCCACACAGCTGTGCCAAGCAGCCGTCATGCCTTTTCTTACACACTGTTGCACACTGCTCTGAGATGATCATTTTGCATCAGGTTGACGAGTCAAAGGGAAGTTTTAAGATAAACATATCCAGTCTATTCTTCCGGGGAAGGGTTAATAAGATCAATAGGTGGAAAGAGACAGACACCAGAGGGGAATTAGTTACCATCACAAAGTACCACGTTTTCAACTTTAACATCAGTACAGGACTCATTTACAATAAATCATAGGGAGCCACGAGGGATAAATACTAAATATACAATATGTTATTATTTTAGCACATAAAGCTCTGTATTAGGTATGTGTAATGTACAGCAGCTCTTACTGAACGTTAGAATGCATTGACAAAGGGGTACCCAGCGCTGTACCTACTTCTTCTCAGGTAAAGGCATCCTGCATAGCACTCAATACGCAAACTCCAGGTATATTTGTCCCAATAGATAGACAGATAGATTGATAGATAGATAGATAGATAGATAGATAGATAGATAGATAGATAGATAGATAGATAGATAGATAGATAGATAGATAGATAGATATATAGATAGATAGATAGATAGATAGAGACATAGAGACATAGATAGATAGATAGATAGATAGATAGATAGATAGATAGATAGATAGATAGATAGATAGATAGATAGATAGATAGATAGATGATAGATAGATAGATAATAAATAGATATATGATAGATAGATAGATAGATAGATAGATAGATAGATAGATAGATAGATAGATAGATAGATAGATAGATGATAGATCGATAGATAGTAGATAGATAGATAGATAGATAGATAGATAGATAGATAGATAGATAGATAGATAGAAGATAGATAGATAAATGATGATAGATAGATAGATAGATAGATAGATAGATAGATAGATAGATAGATAGATAGATAGATAGATAGATAGATAGATAGATAATAGATAGATAGATAATACATAGATAAATGGATAGATAGATAGATGGATAGATAGATAGATAATTAGATAGATAGATAGATAGATAGATAGATAGATAGATAGATAGATAGATAGATAGATAGATAGATAGATAGAATAGATAATAGATAGATGATAGGTAGATAGATAGATAGATAGATAGATAGATAGATAGATAGATAGATAGATAGATGATAGATAGATCACAGTACAAGATATGCAGGTGGGCTCGTGCACTCATTTTACAGAGGTGCCAGGTGTCAGTGGGTGCCACACTGCAGGTAGGATATTGCACTGATATCTATAGGTACTATAGATGAATTACTGAAACACATATATAGGATGTCCACAAATTAGATGGCAGAATATAAATACGGCATAGATCCTTTAGTTATGCTAGATACAGATAGATAAAAGACATAATAGCTAGATGTGATAGAATGTATAAATAATAGTTAGATAAAACACAGAAAAATAAACTGACAGGTCAATTTGACCACACACACACACACACACACACACACCAACAGACCAATTTGTTTCCGTACTTTGCAACCACTATACACCCACAAGGAGAAGAGACCCTGAGTGCTTACATGCCTGGCAGCAGCTGGCAGGGTTCGGGCGCACACTACCAGCAGTCTCCAGTGCCAGCTCCCTCTTGCTATTGGCTGCCGGGCTGAATGCTTTTTCTTCCCATCTAATTACATTGTTGCTAATTACAGTGACATCATTGGCACTCCCATTGGTGTGACCCTCTGCTGGGCTACTGACCCCGGTGTAATGTCTCATCATTAGCCCTCTGGTGGTCTCCCAGGGACAAAGGGTTCTCCTAAAGTTTTCATAAGAATAGGCTGAAGAAGTGAGGTGTGAGCTGTTGAGATGGGCGCAAGTACACACTGGTCTAAGAAATGAGGCTCCAGTCCCGTTGGCTGGCCAGGGTGCCCCTAACCGGTAGTACAAATCCTTGCTCTCCCATGTGCGCTCAGCATCCCGCAGGTTGGATAAGGGGGTGGGCGGAGCTGTTTGGGTCTTCATCCAATGGCTGCACTCGAAAATGTCCGGTTGCTAGAGGTATCCACGTAAAGCAAAGAGCAGAGAGCCAATGGAAGGAGCAAAGAGGCGGGGACAAAGAGGCGTGCTCAAGCACGGGCTGCTGCAGCGAGACAGACACACACACACAAGCAGAAGGGAGAGGGGCGCCCGGGGCGAGGGGAAGAAGCTGTCAAATGCTCGGCTCCTTTAAGCAGCCATATCAGTCGCTCTCGGAGAATCATGGCGACTACTGCGTCCAACCACTACAACCTGCTGGGCTCCGGCTCCTCCATCGTGCACGCGGATCCTGGCGGCATGCAGCAGGCGCAGAGCTACAGAGATGCACAAACGCTGGTGCAGAGCGACTACACGCTGCAGAGTAACGGGCACCCCCTCAGTCACGCTCACCAGTGGATCACAGCGCTGTCCCACGGCGACGGAGCCCCCTGGGCAACCAGTCCTCTGGGCCAACAGGACATCAAGCCCACAGTGCAGTCCAGCAGGGATGAGTTGCACGTCAGCGGCACCTTGCAGCACCAGAGCAGAGCCCCTCACCTAGTGCACCCTGCTCACGGCAACCACCATGGACCAGGGGCATGGAGGAGCACCGGCTCTACCCACCTGTCCAGCATGGCTTCCTCCAATGGTCAGGGGCTGCTGTACTCTCAGCCCAGCTTCACTGTCAATGGCATGATCAACCCGGGCTCTGGGCAAGGCATTCACCACCATGGGCTCAGGGATTCCCACGACGACCACCACGGCGATCACGGGCACCAGCAAGTCTCCCAGGCGCAGCAACAGCACTCGCAGCTCCAAGGGGGGCACCAAGATCACTCTGATGAGGACACCCCGACTTCAGATGACCTGGAGCAGTTTGCCAAGCAGTTCAAGCAGAGGAGGATCAAGCTGGGATTTACACAGGCGGACGTCGGGCTGGCCCTGGGCACCCTCTATGGCAATGTCTTCTCTCAGACCACCATCTGTAGGTTCGAGGCCCTGCAGCTGAGCTTCAAGAACATGTGCAAGCTGAAGCCTTTGTTGAACAAGTGGCTGGAAGAGGCGGACTCATCCTCCGGGAGCCCCACCAGTATAGACAAAATTGCAGCCCAGGGAAGGAAAAGGAAAAAGAGAACCTCCATAGAGGTCAGCGTCAAGGGGGCTCTGGAAAGCCATTTCCTCAAGTGCCCGAAACCTTCAGCCCCGGAGATCACCTCCCTTGCGGACAGTTTACAGTTAGAGAAAGAGGTGGTCAGGGTCTGGTTTTGTAACAGGAGACAGAAAGAGAAAAGAATGACCCCCCCGGGAGGAACTATTCCAGGAGCAGAGGATATATATGGGGCTAGCAGAGACACACCGCCACATCTTGGGGTTCAGACTTCTGTACAGTGAACCCCGCCACTGGCCCACTTAGAACGTGGGATTGTCCCTTTTATACTCCCGACAAGCACTTGGACTATCTCACCAGATAGCAGGTGCACTCAATGGGTCTGGCCCTGACCTTTGCACAAGGCTGCCCAGGAGATGGAGTAGAGTGAGTATATCCAACAGTGGCTCCAACCTGTGAGTTGATCTACAACCCTCAGCATCCCCGAGGAGTTTAAAGGTTGCCGGAGGATGTTGGAAGTTGTATTTCAACAACAGTTGGAGGCAGTAGCAGGTTGGGCATCTCTGGCTATACATCTGAAACACGTGAGAACCCGAGACTTGCAACAATCCACCCAACGAAAAATAATACAAACAAACATGATTAACCCTGGTAAACTGGAGAGGTAGCTTTCTACACTGGAGGGGTGATTCTCACCATTGAATTTTTTTGGTTTTAGCTGCTGTGTTTATTTAAAATGGAACCTTTTACAAACCCAAGTTTGACAGTATTTATACAGTCAGGATTTTTTGCACTGCAAGGAAAGTGAAGTTTACATGAACCCACCCATGCAAATTAATGTGTCCCAATCTAGAAGTAAAAAAAAAAAAGTTTGTTTTGTTCTGTTTTGTTTCTTATTTTATTCTTTTCAATTGACATGCAAAATTGACACAGGGGACAATTTTAGCCAAGCTTTTGGTTCATGTACAAACTGCTACCGTGTTTTACTTTCCCCTTTGCCTCTTTATCTTTCTTTTCTCCTCTCCAAGGTACTTGTGAAATTTGTTATAAAATATGTGTTTTAAACAGACGTGTAATGCTTATTTATCTAAAGCCAGACATGGGCAAAGGCTCTGAACGCGAGATGTCAGTCTGTTAGTTGGACAAATGTTGAGAAACTAGGCACATTTCCATATTGATGCTAATGGGGCTTAGTTGATCATTAGTTGCAGTAAACATTTACAGGCAGTGTTCGGAAGAAACATGGGAGAAGTCGAATGAGTTTTCATTCCGAATCACTTTCTTTTTTTCCCCTAATAGGCCTGGTTGAAGTGTGTATCTGGAATTTCCATGAGCAGATCAATCTTGTTTTTGTCACCCAGTCAAATAAATAAGTCCATCTCAATAAAGCAATGCTATCCCAAGCTGCAGCACATGTCTGCTCTTCGTTAAAAATATATATATAATACTAATTACAGTATTTTTGCCTTTATCCTGAATGAATGTTTTCAAAACCAGAAAATTCCTCATCCAAGAAATTCTTTAAATAAAACATTTCAGCTCTTGTTGTTTAACTTGCTATATTCAGTTGGTATCTTTTTTCCTCCTGGTGTTTAACTCATCAATGACAGCACTGATTTATTCAGTGCCAGATGGGCCTGACAGCATAAGGGATTTTTTATATATATATTTATTTCCCCTTCTACATTTATCAGATGTTGCAATTTAAAGGGCCTTTCATTGTGGGAAAGAGTTCAGGATAAAGAAAACTCTCCCTTTCAAGTCCCCTTTTCTCTCCCTCTCTATTGTCTTTAAACTGAATCCTCTGACATTATCTTTAAGGTAAACCCATTAGTTCCCTGGCAATAATAAGATCTTCACATATGTATAGCCTGGATTGCCTTCTTTCCCTTGCCTTCAATTTTGGGGATTTGCTAAAGACTTCTTAAAACACATTTATTTTTACTTTTTTTTTAACAGGTGTATTGGTGCTTAAGAACTGAGGCGATGTTTGAAAAGGTTATTTAGTTCAGCATATCATTCCAAGGGAGCAGCTCCTCCTGTAGATATTGCTCAGGATATTTCCTGAGTGATACAGAATACAGGGGAAGTAGTGATACACTCAAGTGCACACTCCACTAGATTGGGGGATGTGCTGCACACTATTCATCAAAGCAAAACAATTGCTTTGAAAATGCAGTTTAGTGGTAGAAGTTTTCTGGAATACACTATATAGTGAATGTTTGTTACTTTGCAGGGCATGGAATCTTCCTTCTGAACAAATAATACAAACCCTTAAAAAAGCTATAAATCGACAAAAAATTATCTTTATATAGGCGTACAAACCCTTAAAAAAGCTATAAATCGACAAAAAATAATCTTTATGTAGGCGTCCCTATGCTAAGCACACGGTTTTCTAAACTACTATACAAACCTTAAAGATAAAGTTGTGTCTTTCGAAAATGTTTGACGTCTCAGTTGTCTATTTTCTTATATTCATTTGTATTTTTATACATCCCAGGAAAATGGTTTCTGTCTAATTGTATATTTATTTCTCTGAAAGCAAAACTATTTAATTCCCTCCTTTCTTGTAAGCTTAGCTTAAACCTATATGAAATGTATTATTTTTTTTTTTAAATTCTCAAATAAGATTCTTTAGACACTATTTTTGCCTTGGTATATTTCGAATGTGCTTGTGGAGAAAATAGAACACAGACATCCTTTATATTTATGTTAAAGTAATGTTTTATTGCAATATAAAATACGAACTAATTCCATCGTTTACTCTAATTTTTTAATGTATCTCATGAATATGATTATTTTTTACGTTTTTCAGGGGACCAGAAAAGCCAGGAAAATCTAAAATCAGGGAAATGTATTATGCATAATATATAGGTGGGACCACAGAACGACAATGTAAAATGAGGGATAACTTAAAATCAGGGGATGTAAAATTGAGATTCAACTGTATTTTGATTTTAAAGAAAACCTTTAAACAGATAAAAAGGCACAACAAAACTAATTTTAGATGATTTAATGTTTTTTTACAAACAAATGGAAATTCAGATTATATCCGACTAAAGAAATATCTTCCATGTGGCATCTAATTTTAAAGGTTTAATATTTTTTAGATAGTAAAGCGTCTCGATTCATTAAAATTAAATAAATTACGTGGCACTTAAAACTGTTTTTTTATGAAGGGATGAAATGTTGCTTCTTATTCTTCATTCTTTCTTATTTTTTTATATGAATGTTTACTGTGATTGCCTGGTAGAGATTAGCCTTAACCTCCCCCAGGTTTTTTGACATGCTATTCACTATTGTTAATGCAAAAACAAGAGGAAAAACGTGATATATATATATATATATATATATATATATATATATATATATATATATATATATATATATATATATATATATATATATATATATATATATATATAGCCAACCTAACTAAAATTCCGATCGGAATAAGTTCGGTTAAACTCTGAGGACTATTTAGTAGGATCAGTGTAAAGTCCCTGAAGAAGAAAGGAACGTTGTGTGGTTATTAGATCGGATCATCTTTTCTAACTTCTAGTCGATATTACACGAGTCCCAAACCGATTCAGCTAAATGATCTTATCAATATTCTAGGGGGAAAGTGTCAAGAAGAAGAAGTGTTCTGTGACCGCAGACATGCTGATGGGGAGAATGTTTAAGCAGAGTATAGATCTGAGTGGTGTGTGGTCAATATCCGACAGAAGTGTCTGTACAGAATGAGTCTCATGTGCCTTATGCAGGACACTTGCCTGGGATGGGAAGAAGATAGGGGCTTATTTAACAGGGGCTTTCCCTTTTGTTACCCCCAGGAGAGGGCTGATGGTTGATTGCCAGTAGGTAGCAAGGCCTCTTTGCCGCCACGCTCCTGCAGCAGCTGTTGTCCTGCTAATCTCGGGCTGCCACCAAATGACTGTGTGCACACGGCGACTCCACTGACCTTGGCTTTTTCATGAGCGCGATCCCTTAGAGAGATCTATCATTATTTTCAACATAAAGCATTGTGAAAACGAAATGAGCTCGCTATGCTCTGTGTGGGTGAGAATAAATAGGCTTGGAGGTTCCCAGGCTTGGTCCCTCTTTGTACAGTGTATGCAAAGGTTCATCTCCTTCCCATTGCTGCCCATTAGCCCAAGGCCAAAGCGTGAGGGCTCCATCAATCCCTGCAGGTGCAATATGGAGCAAGGGGTCATGCATCATGTTTAAAGCTGTCGGTGCCTGCAGCAGCTTGTTAGTAAACACGGCTCCTTACCCATCACGCATCTGTGTGCGGCACTAGGACCCCGATCTGCGGCTCCGGCTCCTGGCTCCCTATTGCCCTGCAGGATTCCATTAGCTCATTGTGAGGCAATAACCCACGCTGGGAAGTGTTTGTATTGATGACTGCTAATTGTTCTTTCCGTTATCTAGTCACTGTGGATATGTGTGGGTTCCTGGTCCAGCCCCTAATCTTTAGAATGTCTCTATGAATAGGAATGAACATGAAAGTGATAATAATATAAACACTGAGCAAATGTTCATCCCATTCCACCTTCATAATATTCCTATTTACATCCAGTAGATTTTGCATTTTCTTTTGCAATACTTCTACCCGACACAATGTGAGTTGAAATCGATTTTATGTGATTATGTTTTTTTAAAAGTACTTTGTACGTGTTTGACCTGTGTCAGTGTGGTCCCATAAATCAGTTCATGTTGATAAATGATCATGTAGAAGAGCATTAGAAGAGCCCCGGGTCTCAAGGTGGCTATATACGCCCAGTAAGTCTGACCTGGCCAGTGACTTTCCGTTTGTCCCTCAACAAACATAAATCCATTTTTGCATGCAAAAGAAAATTCACAGCAACTTACCCATTTGCTTCAATTCAAAATTCACAACTTTTTTTTTTTTTTTTTTTAAAAAAAACGTTATTGTAAATGTCTCTGTCTTTTGACACCATATAGCAAAAGTCAGCCTTGCATCCTTCTCTGCACGAGTTTGTTCATCAGCTGCCTTGTGATACATTATTTCAAGAGTCAGAGCCACTTCCCCTGTGAAGACAAGCAAGAGAGACAGATATATTTTGCCCCATAACAGTTATATTTATTATAAACATAAATTCACGTTAAACCACCAATCATTTATTATGAATATATTGAAAAGTTACATTTTCTTTAATCGGGAAAAATCATAATTTGGGGTTTGCTTTCAGTTTTTATTCTTAAACAAGTGTAATTGATAGATAGCCATTGTAATATGTTAAACCATTGTAAACCATGGTGTATGTTAAACCACTAATAATTTGTCATGAATATATTGAAAAGTTACTTTGGATGACATTTTCTTTAATTGGGAAAAATCATAATTTGGGGCTTACTTTCAGTTTTTATTCTTAAACAAGTGTAATTATTCAGAAATTGTAAAAGGGATGATACTGAAGAGTAGTGCAGTGTACCCTGCGAGAAAGCGACTTTTCTGGATTTTGCCAGGGCAACTGGGAGCATTTAAGTTTTGAATTATGTTCTCCCAATTTTCTCATCCTGCTATAGATTACAGTGTGTTTGTTCGCCTTCAGTAATGACCTGCTAATCTGCGTTGTGGTCATTCATTTATGTATGAAAAATCTGCTCCAGAGGGCTGCCCCAAGCACATGCTGGGGGGGGGGGGGGGTTGGGCACCCTGGCATCTATATTAAATATCAATTATTTATACACTCCCTGGCTTCTTCTAACACCCAGCCAATGGAACTATTTTCTTAGCCCTGCATTACACCTTTCAATCATATTCTTGTAAGAAAGAGGGAAGAGGCACACGGTTGAAACTGAATAATCTCATCCTTCCTTATAACAAACCAAAGTAATAATCTCACATACAAATTATATTTTCTCTCCACTTGGCACCACTGTTAATAATGTAAGAACTCTATTACCTGCAGGAGTGTATGTATATGCTACAGCACGCATAGCAGATCTACATGAAACACATTAATGTAATTGAGAATCACTGCAGCTGGGAACTGGTGGGAGTGAGGTGCTACAGGCAAGAACCCTACTGTCACCAAATGAACTTTGAATGCTTGCCTATAGGATATATAGGAAATCTGTACTAATTAGAGCTTGGGCAATCAGTTTTCTTTTCCTGCATGCCACCTCACCCCACCCATCAGCATGTTCCTTTGATTTGTGCCAAATTATTTAGGCACATCCCACCCTTGTCCAAATTGCTGGGGGAGGGGCACTGGTGACCCCTTGTGAAAGGGTAGCTCTAGGTGGTGATGCTGTATGTTGGGGTGGGTGAATATCTTTGGGGTAGGGGGCAAAAGTAGACACTTTGAAAATACAAAAGCTCATTGTCATATACTGTCCTTTATATCTATCTATCTATCTATCTATCATCTATCGATATATATATATATATATATATATATATATATATATATATATATATATATATATAGCCACTGGCAGTAGGTGAGTTATTGCTGTCACGTGGCTATCCCTTGGTCAGTATTAGCAATGAGGGATGCATTGCTGTGACTTACTCCTTGCCAATATAGTAGGGACTCTACACCTACAACGTGTGCCCCCCTCCAAGCTGTTATGCAGCAAAGCTATTAACTCACTCATTTGGAGCTGATTGTTTGGGCGGACTGAGGTTACTTCTATTGCACCAATATATTCAAGCACACACGCATCACTGATTAACAGTTTCTATTAAATAACATTGTTTGTTTCTGTGGGGTAAGACGACGTGTACAGAGTCTTATTATTCTAATTACTGTAATTAGTGTATTGAAATGTTTGGTACTTGATATGAGGCGACAGCTACTGGCTTTATTTCATTCAACTAATCTAATACATTATGAAAAGGACTTTCCTCCTGCCTCCTGGCTCTCTCTACACTGCCACTGCCTATGTCGGTGTGCCTTCATTTATTCATTGATCTCTCTAGGATGCATTAGCCTATATTATATTAATATTATTATTACTGCTACGCCTATTACTAATAATAATAATTTCAAGTGTGTGTATTTTATGTTTTTTGTCATGTGTAGGCGCAATAAGTATATATATATATATATGTGTATATTATAACACACACAAGAGGGTTTATTTTCCCTTTAAACAATCATGGTATTATTGACTTTAATACACGTCTGCCCCCAGCCTGTGTGTCTTTTGTGTGAATCCCACCAGCTTTAAACGAATGTAACTATTAATTGATAAGATCAGTTAATCAGACATTTCCATTGGACAGGGAATTGTAATTAAAACTTGAACGCCACCAGCACCTTTCACTTGACTAGCAGTGCAGTAGACAATGCAGATTTGGGGGTAAAGAAATTATTAGCTACAAATGGGCCCTGGGTATCGATCACTGACTGTGTCCACCAGATTCATGCTGAGCCGCCATTGCTCCAGCCGCCGACCCGCACTCACCATTCTCTGCGATAGGCTGCACTTCTCTTGTACTATCCTAAAGAATTTCCCTTGTTCTTTGTATGATAAGCGTTACCTAATCCATTGCAGATATAACTGACTCAATGTGTAAGGGGAATTAAAATACATTAAAAAGCTCCTTACAAAAACAAAATACTAAGATGTATTGGGGCACGTGACAGGATGATATATCGGCTCTTGTTGTTATAATTGTAATTGTAAATATCTCTATGTATAATTATTTATTGCTATATTCAGCTATTATTACTACAACCCAATCGATTATTATTATTATGAATAATAATAATAATAATAATAATAATAATAATAATAATAATAATAATTATTATTATTATTATTATTATTATTATTATTTCCTTGTATAGTTCACAAATACAGAGGCGTTATTTAGCTTTGATGTCTATCCCAGAATATTTTTACACCTTTACCAGATTTTGTAGCCTAAATAATCTATTTACAGTGGCGGCATAGCGGCCCCTACCGGTACGTTTTGGAAACTGCGTATTTTCAGGAAGGCCAACGCTAAAAGTCGCCTGGAGACAAATCAAATCTGTAACAAAATGTCTTTCGCTAACAAGTGAAGTATTTCTTCCTGTACTGATCGAATACATTGTTAAAGTCACAGGCCTGTGGGTTGAACGAAATGGCCAATCTGTGGGTACCGGCTAAATCAATAATACTGTATTAGGAAGGGGATAGGTTCATATAACTCCTGAATAGGAATTTCAGTTTTATTTATATTCTCTTTTACTGGGAACTCAGATATAATATGACCTGGGGGATGTAAACGTTTCCTTCCATGACCACGTGATTATATAAAGCATATCAATAAAAGGCTAATCAGAACTATTCACAGATTCAGCTGCTGGTGAAATAAATATCTGCCCATAGATCAAGAACAACTGCACATGAATTCTGCACTCCTTCCAAAAGCAACAAGGTAACACAGTTCCTATCATTATCTTTTTGTGTTTCCTTAAAATGTTGACAAATCATATTTTTAAGGGGTTGTTCACCTTTGAGCTAACATTTAAGTATGATGTAAAGAGTGATGTTTTGTGACAATCTCCAATTTGTTTTCATTTATTATATGCATTTTTTGTGTTATTTAGCTTTTTATTCAGCAGCTCTCCTATGTGCATTTTCAGCAATCTGGTTGCTAGCGTCCGAATTATCATAGCAACTATCATAAGAGACTGTAATAATAATAATAATAATAATAATAAAATAGGGGCTGTATAGTAAGATTAGTAATAAAAAGTAGCAATAACAATAAACGTGTAGCCTTATAGAACAGTTTTTAAATGGGGTCAGTGACCCCCATTTGAAAGATTAAAAGATAATTCAAAAATTGAAAAGTTGTTTGGAAACGGGCATTTTATAACATACTAAAATCTAACATAAAGGTGTTCCATCCCTTTAATGTAAAAATGTAATCTTGTATAGGCTTGCAAGTTGTTCCACAATTATTACAATGTCAATTATTGTCAATGCCTAAAAAATAATTGTTTAACAGTTAAAGGAGAAGGAAAAGCATAATTGGGGGGGGGGCAGTTTGTTATGCACCCCTAGTGATTATTATTACTAACATCACACCCTGGACCAGAGCCCCCTTTTGCTGTAAAATATGCTAATAAACACAATGCCACCAATGCTGCTACCCAGAGCAAGTGTGTAACGGTACTAGAGAAAAAACGGCTCTGCCTAAATTCAGTTTTTACTCTGCATGGGGTTGGCTGCACTGTATCCCTGGGAGAGTCAAGAAGATGGCACCTCATCCCCAGGAAGTCAATTATAAACTGACAAGATAGGATGGGAATCCTGAATTCTGTGTGTGTTGTGCTAAACCCTCCTACATAGATGCCAGGTTGGGTGCCTTTATCACCCAAAAGAAAACTACTCTCCACATGGGCAACAAAGCTCTCTAAATAGCTTTCAACTATGGCAAATGGGAGACCCCAGAACTAAATATCTAATAGAAAATAGAAAACAGTAAATAGAACTAAACATCTGAACAGAGCTAAACATCTGAAAAATGTCATTGCGGGAAAATGCATTGGAATCCTTTTCGCCAGGATTAAGCTATTAAAATATTTTACCTCCACAACTGAAACTGATTTTACCTCCCCAATCTGAAATCACCCTACAGGGGCATAATTCAATTCATTGATTTAACCCTCCTCTCAGTCACAAGCAGGAGAATGAAATTCATATAGCCCATGCTGTATGTGTCCAGAAAGAAATAGAAAAAAAAGAAATATATACAAAAACACAGACACACGCATAAAAATGATATACATATCAATATAAAAGTACATTTGTATTTTTTATATAATTTATATGTGCTCCCCATAAATATTGATACAAAGCAATGTACCCACATAATTTGTATATCTGTTGAGTGCATATTATTTCTCTGTTATGTCAGGTGTCGAGTAGTGTAAAACAATAGCATAAATGTAAGTGTTATACTCATGTTTAAAAAAAAAATCAAAAACAAAAATATGCCTTTATAAATATTCAAATTAGTTCTTTGTGCCGAATTAAGTCTGTGATCATGATGCGTGGCTCTAAGTCACGTCACGTGTAAGGACAACAATAGCGTTTTAACCATACACAATTTATATTACACTATTATTTACTCAGATATGCCCCTGGGGCTTTAATTACCCTTTGCTATGTTTTGCTCTAAGCGGGGAACATGTGTGTGAACACAAGTGTTAACAGCATTGCACCCCGCAAATTAGGACACACTTAGGAAATTTGGTACACGTACATTATTTTGTTCCTGCTAGAACCCACCCACCACAGTGTTTTAATGGAATGACAATATTATGTACTGTTACCCTGCATTGGTAAGCCTGGGGTATTTGCTTCAGAAACTCTAAAATAATTTATACAAACAAGCTGCTGTGTAGCCATGGGAGCAGCCATTCAAGCACAGGAGAGACAGTAGATAACAGATAAGTCCTGCAGAATCACATTGTATACTACAGACCTTATCTGCTGTGTATCCTGTGCCTTTTCTCCTTTTTTCAGCTTTGAATGACTGCCCCCATGGCAGCTTGTTTATATAACCAATAGTGGAGTATCGGAAACAAATGCACCAATTTAATTAGTGCAGGGCAACAGTACATTATATTTTCATTTCTTTAAAACACTATAATTTTTTGGTGTTACTATTGCTTTAACGCAATCATAGGAATTATATGGTGTCCAGTCTCCAGTAGCACTACATTAAACTGACTATTTGCGCAAAATAGTCTGTTAGAACATCGTATATTTAACTTCTCATCACTATAAAAAAAAAATAAACTTTTATTTTTTTACTATAAGGAAACTTCTTTTCATTGACAGGAAGCAGTGACAGGAAGAAAATAATTTGCAAGTCTCTGAAGGTTTGGAGGAGTGATCACAGGACAGGCTGTATTGTGACAGTGCAGAGCTGGTATGGTGAGATGCAGCTTCAGATGAACCTGTGACAATACAATCTTCAAAGAGTCTCACACCAAGCAGCTCACTTTGATATGTCTGATTCAATGGGACCTGAGCTTCACAAGATCTACTTCTGTTTTTATTACTTTCCTCCTGTTTCTGATTTTCCCCTTCTTCCAATGTCTTTCTGGTGCCTGCTTAAATTAAGCATGTCTACATTGGGTCCTGACAACTTGTACTGGGAGTTCTCCTGTTTCAAGCCTCTCAAAGGCTCTCTCATTCTGGCTGATCTTGTCTTACCATCGCTCTGAATTTGCTTGCTGTCTTGTAATGACTGCTGTGAGCACAAAAGGATAATAGATTTTAATGCCACCTTGCAGTTTAAGCACAAATCTGATGAAATGTCCTGCGCCCACTGTAAGAATGCACTCTCTGTGTTCTGGATTAGCTTGTGCATTTTCAAACCACGTATAGTTTCAAAGAGGCAGCTACCAGGCTGGTTATACTAGTACTCCAAGGTAGAACATGGCATTTTTCTGCTTTAACAATATCGATTTTAACTGTCGAAAGCAAAAGATGCTTAAGAAAAGATGAAAGTCGAGTACACTGATAGGGAAAGAGTCAGGGCTTATTTATAAACAACAGGCAAATTTGCCCATGGGCAGTAAGTAACCTATAACAACCAATCATTTATTGGCCTTTTTAATAAAAATTAAAAAATTAAGAAATTTTTAAGAACAAAAACTGCACTTGGTAGGGATATGATTTTAAACTTTGTTCAGCTGAACATTGAGGTGGATCTAAACCCTGTAAAAAAGGATGACATCCAGTATCAAATACCAGATTCAGTGCATCCCAATTAAAGGAGAAGGAAAGGTCTAATCAATAGGGGGTGCATAATGTTAGGGCACCCCAAGGATTGTAATCTCGGGCCGGTGCTCCTGTTTGCTAAAAACTGCACTGGCCTGGAGTATGTCACACATGTAATAGTTCTTCTCCATGTATGTGTTTAAATACTATGAAAATTAGTTGCTCTACTGCTTTCTTAAGATAATTAAATAATAATAAAAAAAGGTAGGAAGAATGACCCTAAAAAAGCAAATATACACACAAAATAGACCACAAAATTACTGTGAGCAAATGACTAGTGTATTAAAACTGCACCATGCTTGCAGCTGCTAATAATAATGAGGGGGTAGCAAGGGCATAGCTACAAAGGGTGTTCATGATAGCACCCTAATCTTGATTGGCCATCGGCACAAAAATGGAAGTATTTATAACACAGAAAAATACAGCATAAAGAAGCCAATACACAATACCCTGTGCAGAGGTCTATATGTGTGTATGAAAATAAGGATGGCTTAAAACAAGACAGTCTAATTGGAGGCCCACAGGCTGGATGTGGCCTTCCAAGAGGCCACCTCAGTAAAAAAAAATGCTTAAAATGCCATTATTGACCAGAAGATAACTCTGGCTGTTCTCTCTCCTATGAAGAATGTTATTTTCCACCCAGTTCGGTGTCCCATGGCTCCCAGAATACTATGTGATTCTAGTAATGCACTTAAAATACTACAGTAGCCCTGAGACAGGTGATAATGAGCTTATAGTCAGTCACTCAGAGAGAGAGACGATGGGCTTGTTTTTTTAATGCTAAGTGCGCAAAATCAGAAAAAGAACTGGTTCAGAGTGTGCTTCAACAATTTAGATCTTCCTGCATTTTGTGGTGCTTCATACATGGCAACAAAATTGTTGACCCCATTCACCGATAATTACCTCTGTAACACAATCACGGGATAAAAGACACAAAGTGTGACTTGGATCATAAAAGCCCACAGTGTTTGTCGAAAGTTATATCTTGATAAATTAACCAGTACAACCTAACTAACAGATCATTTCCTAACTACTGCTAATTTCCTTTTTGGCGCATGGAAAGCACCAGCCCAATGACAGCTAATCAGCCAACACCACACTGACTCGATAAGTGCCCCTGCCAACCTCTGTTCCCTCTCTCTCTCTCTCTCTCTCTCTCTCTCTCTCTCTGTCTCTCTCTCTTATGTGCCCTCCTGGGAGGGGTGCACCAGTACCAACTGGACTTCCAAAACTGCGGAAAAACATTATAACCAACTGTTCCCATGGTCACCTGACAATCCAGGTGCTGTGATAACCCCATACTTCTCTGAGCCGTAACCTAACTTAGGAAGTGAGAGATCCTTTCAGGTCAGCCGCACATAGAAAATGGCCACAGCTCTGTCTCCTGTGACCTTTCCCTGCCTTCTCTTCCCAAGTCATCTTCTGTATCCCTTGGTATCTCCCGCCACCTCCTCAAGCAACAGGCTAACTCCCCCTTGTTGTCATGTCTCCTTCAGTCTAAGGCCTAAGACCAAAGTGGGCAGTAGGTTGGTGGCATGAAGACATCTTTCGGAATGCCACCTATATTTTGACAAGTAATCTAAGGATCACTGGGAATTCTGTACTTACTACTTGCTACTTTGCAGTATAATGTTCCCTTGTGCTAGAGTCTAGACACTTTACACTGATTTTTTCTGGTGCAAGAACAGGGCTGCAGCATATGCCAACCAGTATCTCAAGGGCAACTGCTGCAAGCATGTGCACTAAATGGAGAATTAGGAAAAAGGCACAATGTTTCTTTAAAAATCCACTTTTATCATTGCTTCTCTAATCTCCTGTAAAATATGAAGAATATACTGGAGAATGCTGTATGTTGTAGCACAGCAACATTTGGGGTAGAGTAACACCAATATGGAAGATTGATATGCCCTTTAATATAATGATATAATTTGTTCTTACAATAGACAATTTGGTTAATTAAAAGTTAATGCATTCATTTTAAACCCATTCATATATCCCAAATAGGAATGTGAGACTTAATCTAGGTCTCATGGGAAATTGGTTAAGAAACAGTTATAATAATATAGCATATCTGAATAGAAGTATTTAAATAGAGGTATTTTTAGCATTTTTTATCAATGAATAAAAAGTAACCCAAACGAAGTCACATATTTTCTTATGTTATATATATATATATATATATATACACACATATAGTCCATAGATTCAACCACAACTTGAAAAAACAGAAATTAGGGAAAAGAAGGTCACAATGGAACCGGGAATCTATTAGTGTGCATCCCTGCAGAAATGCAGCCAGTTTTAATTCAGGGAAAACATTTACAAATCATTAGTATTAGGCAGCTCTATTATACAAACCCATCCTTAACCATTCCATTATCTCCCCTCTTACATTTTCATGTAGCTAATTTTACCTCTCCATTTTTATTGCTGTGCTTACTAACCTTTAAGCTGCTGTGGTTATAATAGAAGGGCAAACAATTTTCTCACAGTTAACTAGACAGCATAAATGTCACATGTTGCAAGCTGAAGCCTATTTGCAAAGAGAAAGAGAGACAACAGTGAATATATAACATGTGTTGTATTCTAATCCACTGTGTCTATTTGTCCTAAGCCTAGGATATACATACATAGTTTCTTCCTGCACTCACACATAAATTTACTAGCACACACAACACAGAATTGAAGGGTCTTAATGGCCTGCTGTATCCTGGAGAAAAACCTGTCAACCATAGATTTAGGCTGTCAAGAGATGCTGAGGACACTGTTCTTTAAGAGTGCTGAGAAGGCCACAGATTTAACAGTGCTAATAATAATTTGAGTAAAAATATATGGCTAACACTATTTCAAATTAGACCCCCAATTAAATCCACAACCACCATAGTACTTAGGAAAAAATTAAAATGCATCATGCAGACTGCACATATTTCTGTTTAGTCATGACATCTAAATTAATTTATAACAAGTCATTCAGCATTTATTTTCATTGTTTTAAATGAAAGGCAGATCCTGTAGGGAAGAGCAGCAGTGGCCAAATCTTGAGAGTTAAAAATATATCATAATCCACAGAGGCTTATGTAGTAGGATAAGTTAAAATACATTTATATTATTTATCATTAGTGGAACTGATTTATACATCTATGAATCTCTGTTATGATTACATTACATTGGAAAAAACGGTAAAACCAGGAAAACAATTAATATTTTGCTCTTTGTGACACTAAATTCAACTCCCAGACTTGTAATAAACATTACTAACATTAAATTCACTTGAAAAGAAAAAAATTCTTTAATTTAATTTATGATGACAGATATTAGCAACCCTGCTAGCTGGAAGAAACATACAGTGCTAGACCAGTTACACAATACAAAATAATACCATGATATATCAAATGAGTGCAATTTGCACCCTAACAGCTGCATTAGCTGCTAGTGCAATAGTGGCAGAAGCAATCATACTGACAACAGTTCATAACATCAAACATTACTATTATTTAAAACATAATTATCTTAAAACATTACTAACAACATTAAAAGAAAATATTCTCTGTGTCTGGTTGGCGGTATGCAATTAGCATTCGGTGTGCGAGTGATGTATGTGTCCTGTTCTTTTGGTACAATTGATGCAGGCATCTGTGGAAAAGCTGAAGCTATCTCTTGGTTCGGCTGGAGATCCTTGCATTAATAGATGCAACTGCAAGGAGCACCTTTTGTTGCAAGCAGGGCCGCCTTCAGAAATCACAGGGCCTGTACGACTAAATTTCCTGGGCCCCCTGGGCTGCGCCCATTGCAAGCCCCACCCACATGTCCACCCTCCACACCCCACAGGTCCACCCCACACAGTAAAAAAAAATAACATTGGTAGCTAGGTTCCCTTTATGTTAAAAATATATATAGATATTGGTGGTCAGGGCCCCCCATAAAAAAACATTTGTGGTCAGGGCCCCCCATTAAATAATATTAGTTATACACGGTATAAAAACAGCCCACTTAAGGGCCCAATCCTTTAATTACAGGTATGGGATTCAGGACTGGTCTGGGATTCAAAATAGGCCCTGCCATTCCTACTACACAGAGGCCCTTATAACCCCCACCAGCCCACTTAAGGGCAGAGACACATGTGGAGATTAGTTGCCGGCGTCAAATCGCCTCTTCTTTGGACGAGGAAAATCTCCACTTGTGCCTCTGCTCTAGTAGTCATTTTCTATGGCATCTTACCAAAGCCCCTCTGGTATTTGCCAGAACCCAAAGATTGCCAGTATGGGCCTGATGGGATCTATTATACAGAAATCGGTTATCCAGAAAGCTCTGAAATACAGCAATGACAATTTAGAAAAACAATTTCTTATTTTTGATTGATTTGCTATTTTTTTGTTGTTTCTGTAATAAGAAATTAACGTCACTTGATAATTTATTGGCCAGATTAGTGTTCGGTTTTCACAAGGCTCAAAACCAAACAGAAACTTGAGACATGTACAGGCCTTAGAAAAACCAAACTGTTCGGGTCAAAACCGAACAGGTGGCAACCCTAGCCCTGCCCTTCCCTCTGTGAGATGTTTCCTGCTCAACTGTTTGAGGAATGAGAGGAGAGAATCACTTTCTGATGAAGCAGCCTCTTTCCCAGGGCAGATGAGTTTGAAGCTGCATACAACCATTCTCTCAGTGCATTTGCCACAAAGCACATTAACCCCTACACTTCCTGCTGCTCCATTGTATCCCCCACCCATCCATGGTCTCACTCTATTTACTGCTCTCTTTTACCCTTTCCCTTCTTTTACCCCTGCACTCACCTCTCTGTCTCTAATAACCCTCTGCCTCACTCTATTCACTCTCTTCTTTTACCCTTTCCCTTCTCATT
Source organism: Xenopus laevis (assembly GCF_017654675.1). Classification (NCBI taxonomy): domain Eukaryota; kingdom Metazoa; phylum Chordata; class Amphibia; order Anura; family Pipidae; genus Xenopus; species Xenopus laevis. The sequence goes on along the minus strand of NC_054380.1, from coordinate 70,067,689 downwards.
CTGCTGAGTTACCCCCACACTCACCTCGCCATCTCTAATAACCCTCTGCCCAAAATATGGGTACAAGTAATTTGTGTAATATGTTTTCTTCCTTGCCCCCCCCCCAGAATTTTTTTTGTGGATGCCCATGGTTGTGCGTATGAAACCTGCTAGTTGACTAGCATGTGTGTTTTCCTTGGAAGACTGCTTAGCTTGTGTGTTATTTAGGCATTTAACCTAAGGTGCACAGAGGACCACAAGGTGAAAGTCGACCTTATACTTACCACATGCATATCCCACGGACACAATGCAGATATTCATGAAGTCTTAACATTGAGAAAAAAAAATTATATAAGGATGCTTCCCTCTGATATATTTTATTTGTAAAATTAACTGTGAGTACTGTACATTTTCCTTTTTATATTTCTCTTTACCTCTACCTACAGTTAGCAGTTAGTTGTGTAGAGATACACTGTTACATAATCACACACATTTTTCTGCAATAAAACAATGATTCCAAATAAAGCAAGATTAAAATACCATGTATGTGAATTAACAAAATGTATTTTTGATTGGCACTACGGACCCTTGAGAGTCTCTATTCACTCAAATTCTAGAATAATTTATTTTTGAGGACAGCAAAATATCTATGCTGCCATAACTGTGTATTTCCACCAGTGTTTTTTGTTTGATTTTTGCCCCACCCTACCTGCTTGCTGTTAGGGAACACTTATACACTACAAGAGCAATGTAGGAGGTGATATAGAACGTTGTAAGATAACAATGGTCTCAAATGGGAGTCTGAAATTGCAAGTAACACTTTCACAGACACTAGACAAAATAAAAATGGCTACAAATATAAAAGGGAAACACAATGGTATATCTATCCTAAATCTATCCATTTGCAAGTTGTTCATAATTGAACCTGGATTTTTTTTTATTGAAAGCACACAGTTCTTGAAGCTGCCGCAGATATTTGTAGAAATAAATTCAAATTAAGTCTAATCTGACTTTTCACTGATGGTTCTGTTATAAAGAAAAAACAAGCAAATTATTTTTACGTTTTGAAAGTCAAAGTAGTGAGCATAACATAAGGGAAAATAAAGCATATTCCTGTTGGGTCTCGAATGGGTGTTTTCAATGTATGACCTGTTAAAGAAAATTCTCCAACAAAATGCAGCTACCAACCCACTAAGGTGACATAGCAACATTACAACATGACATTACAGAACCACCAAGCAATGCATACACTCTTGCAAGTTCTAGCAAGCATTCTACAATTTGTCAGACAGATGAAGTTTCCAATGGCACTAATTCACTCAAGCAGTATTGCAAGTGAGAATACACCTAGATGAAATAGCAAATAACATATGGCATATTTTTCTATAATAATTTCAGCAACACCTATGCATATCTAGGTAACATATAATTCTGTTACAATACCCTGGAGCATTGTAAATATGTTTCACTATATAGAGAAGCTAGACACAGCTGTATTTACACCACAGCCACTGCTCCACCTACAAGATCCTCTCATAAAACATGTTGTGATACTTTCGTTTGTTAAAAAGACTCTAGGGAAATTACAGACTCCTACAGCTATAACAGTTTCAATTCATTAGCCATCCCAAGCCCATACATCAGACATGATATAAAGTAGAATACACAGGGAATGTATGCTTTTTTGCTGTTTATATATGAGTAATAAACCAGTATAGTCTAAAAATGCTTCAACGTGTTTACAAATAAAAAATTAGAGCCTGTTCTTCTTTCTTTATTTCTGTGTGTGTGTTTCCCCATATTCTTAGTATATTGTCCTGCAATTATATATTTTTGTCAACGCACGTAAATTAAACACAATTGTTTTAAATGGATCTGTCCCCATAAAAAAATATTTCCACTGTGAAAGAAAATGAAATACATTACAAATTATTACTGGTTTTAAAGTTATTTGAAAAAATAATTGCTACTAAAAGCAGTATTTGCCTGACTGTTAACATTTTTTGCACTCCTGGCTCTGACTAATGAAATTGGGAGCCAATTGATTAATAGACTAGTCGAAGACCTGACTCTTGAAACACTGTTTTTAGGGCCAGACCCTGGGAACAGAAAGGGATGAACAAATACTACGTTCAGCTGCAATTGCATTTACAAATGACTTTAAGTCTTGCATATCTAAAAGTTGCTCAGAATGATATTTTTTTTCATTATTCAAGAAAAAGTTTTTTTAGAGAAGAATGTCATTAAGGCATTGGGTACATATGTGTGGTGTTTGTCATATGTAGGCTGGCAGCAACAGTAGCAAATAAATGTGTATAATTAAACTTAAAAAAAATAAAAATTAAAATACAAAATATGATAATTTGTATTATTAATAACCCTTTGAATGGATAGTAATAGGTTGATGTAATATATTTTCTGTTGAAAACTGTATTGTGAGCTAAGCATTGGTTGGTATCCTTCTGATGACCAGAATAAATGAGGACATCTAATATCGGGGGATAAGTTAGAATCTGGAAATATGATACATTTGCAATCTGCGGCCAATTAAATAATTTTCAAATTAATTGACTCACAAATCATGAAATTCTCTGATCACACAAATGACAAATCGGCTATGAACGTTTAAATTGATTTCTGATGCCAGCAACAGCAAATTGTGAACCTTTTGGTAATTTTCAGTGCACAAACCTATTTGCAACCTGTTGCTACACATTTTTCCAATAAAATATAATGGAGGCTGTCACCTTTACAAAAGAGCACTGCTTGCATTTTTGTGCTTTAATAAGAATTAGGAACTCAAAGTCACTTCCAGTATGGTAATAGAGACCTTTACAATATACACATAGGGGGTTATTTATCAAAATCCGAATTTATCTCACTTATCTTTTCTGAAATATACTCCGACGAATCCGCATGGTTTATTTTCCGTTATTTTTACAAGTTTATTTTCCCTAGGAGGGGATAATTTAGCAATTTTCAAATACCTCAAAACCAAGAACTGCACTGAATTATCAGTGGTGCTGTAAAGCAAACGATTCTGTACAATGTGAAGTCATTTGTGCCTGTAATTTATCAGTGTCCTTAAACAGGTAAAACACTGCTGTGAGGTATAAATATTGACAGCCGTAAATGCTTCTGATGCTCCATAAAATATAATGAAGTAGAGCAACATTCTACAAATCATAAATTAGACTCAGTATAACTCAATTATTAATTGAGACTTCATTAGCAAGTAGTCTCCAGGCGGTTTCTGCTGCAGCTTCCATTCACTTTCAAACCGTGAAAAAGTGGCTGTCAGATGTAATCTTTATGGAAACACACCGAATTCAACAAGTTCAGTTGAGTGACCCTTTTCAGAGAAACAACTGTCCTTTACTTTGGAATATTTTCTCAGTTTGTAAAATGCTTTTATGACTGAGATGTTATTGAGCAGAAAACTTGGATACAATTCAACATTCTGTCATTCTAATATTCGCTTTTCATATTTAAAATATATTATACTGATTGGAGCAATGAGTGTAGTGTATTTGTCTGTGACTTTACCAAGGCCACACAGTGAACACAACAATGAGTTATGGGCTTTTATAAAAAAGCTGGCAAAAAGAGCAAGAAGATCAGGTAACCTTAGATGGTATTTATATATAAGCCCCTCTAGGACCAAAGTACTGTTTGCCAGTATCATTTCCACTAATGTCAAGAAGGCTTAGGGGCGAATTCCCTAAGCAGCGCAAATTCGCTATCGACCGTTTCGTCCACTTCGCCAGGCATAAATTCGCTAGGACAACACTAATTCTCTAAAATGCGAAGTTGCGTCCATGGCGATGAATGCTGGCGAAGTTGAGCTAGCGTTAATTCAGCAAACAAAGCGAAGTTGTGTTAGCACTGGCTAATTTGCATATGGCGGGAAGTTAAAGTTGAATGGAGGTATATATTGCTGCAAATACATTACATAACACAAGTCCAGGGAACCTTAATAAAATAAAATAGAGTTGTTCTAATGCCCTACACATGAGCCCATTGTATAGTTTATGTTCCATATGTTAGGAAACCAGCGTTTTTTTTGGCGAAAGAGGTGACGTTCAGTAAAATCTGCATCTTAGTGAATTTGCGGAGTTATGTCCGTTTGCCAGAGTGAAAATTCGCTGGAGTGCGAAGCAACACTAGCGTCTATCTCTTTCGCCAGCGAAGTGACGCCTGCGCCTGTTAGGGAATCGGCGAAGTTCCGGAATGACGTCACGCTAACGAATTTTCACTAGCCTTAGTCACTTCGCCCTTTAGGGAATCTGCCCCTAGGGGTCCCTGTCACTAGTTTAAAAATAGTTGCATGATAGTTATTATGCCCTCAATATACTGACAGGCTCAAGCACCTGAATATAAAGCAGATCTCCTTTGGTACAGGTATAGTATCCATTATCTGGGCTCCATTATGGGGAGCCCATGACTAAGCACCCTGAGGGGTGTGAAACGCGTAGGGTAGATGGAGATGAAGCTACATTTTTAACTTTTCTACCCATAAATTTATTTCTTAACTGAATATCTCCGGTCTTGTGGATCCGTTCGAGTCAGCCCTGCTTCCTTATCTTCTCCATTATCTGGAAACCCATTATCCAGAAAGCTCTGAATTAAGGAAAGGCTGTCTCCCATAGACTCAATTTTATTCAAATAATCCAGATTTTTAAAAATGATTTGCTTTTTCTCAGTAATAATAAAACTGTACCTTGTACTTGAGCTAAACTAAAATAGAATCCTTATTCCAGTGTATTGGGTTTATTTGATATTTACATGATTTTCTAGTAGACAAAGTTTGAAGATCCAAATTGCGGAAAGATCCATTATCTGGAAACCCCAGGTCCCGAGTATTCTGGATAACTGGTTCCATACCTGTAGTTTTTTTCTGTTGTCCTAGCACCTATGCCACCTCCTGCCCTTCTACTAAGGAAGCCTTGAATTATACCTCCTATGGTGCAGATCTGCCCTATAGTGCAGATCCTGCACCCTTACCTGTCCTGGAAATTGAAAGCACACTTTAATTTAAAGAAATCATCTCAACTTTAAATTAAAGAAATCATCTCAGAGACCAGTGGGCAATTGCGTTTGGTGTTATAGGCACTGCATAGTGAAAGATTTTCTCATTCTACATAGTGATTGTACATAATGTTTCTACTTCATTAATACTGGGATTGCCTGAGCTCTCTCTCCACAAACTTGCCATAGATTGGTTTTACGATCAAATTTAACCCTTCAATTTTATTTTCTCCTTCATCGGTTACCCAAGCCTCTGATTCACAACCTGTAAGCATTCTCCATCGATCTTACAAGCCTCCTCTCTGCTTGTTGGATATAGAAATTTTGCACGTCTTCTGCAAAATGTCACTTGAGACTCTGCCTCTCCATTTCCCAAATGATTGCCCCAGCCCCATTGACCTCCTTACCCAGGCAGAACACCAGAGAGGGGCTGTACAACTCTGCTTTCCAAAAAACGTTATTTCATTTGTTTGGTCCGTCAGTGATTGTCTTCCAAGAAGATTAAACAACTAATAATTTGGTACACCCCATCTTAATGCCAGAGGAGCACATTTCTGAATATTGAAAAATTGCACAGAAATGTCTTAAAGGATATAAAATATTTTCTATGGCTATGGAATGTGTGACAGCGGATTTGAAATGGGCCCCTCTAAAATTTGTGAAATTCAAGATTGGTCTTTTCCTACCATCAAGTTGAACATGACTCTACAGTCTGGCATGGGAATGCAAGACTGTAGAATCCTTAGCTTTTCTCTCTAATGGCAACACAATCTGAAAGACACTCTTGATTTACATTTTTCATGTACCTCTTTTGCTAATTCTCACATACTCCCCTTTTAACAACCTCTGCGTGTTCCTTTCCTCCTGCTTGTCAAATAATTTATTGTCAAGCTACCACTATTCCCAAAGCAATATTGTTATTTGGGTGATAATTGATCAGTTTAATAAAATGTCCCATCATGTTTCTTTATGGAAGATTTAAAAGAAAAAGAAAGGTAAAAGGAAAGGGTCAATTACTGGAGGGGTGCCAAATTTTAAGCACTCCCCAGGGGTTGTAATCACTTACCTGATACCCCAGTCTGATACTCCTGTTAGCAGAACACTGAACTGGCTTGGGGGGATTTCTGTAGAAGTTTATTTGCAGTGATCTTCCAGTTTTTCCTCCATGAATATTGTATTGATTTTATATTAAGTGAATTCCAGGGCACTTGTGTATGACACTGCTAAAGTAAATGCTAAAAAAAACAATGGTTTCTATAGTGAAATTATACATTTAAGAGGTGACCCATGCATTTATTTGGCATAAGCCACATTAATTTCTGCACTTAGAACATTTTCAAAGTACCTTAAAGCATCCTGCCAAAAACCTACTGCTTTATCTGAGATTAATTCAATGTTCACATGTAGTCTGCTGCCAGCTTTAATCCCCAGATAGAAAAGCTTAACTTGCTTAAATAGTGAATCAATATATTCTTCAAAAAACAATTTCTCGTAAAAACACAAAACTTTTTAATTAGCTTTAAGAAAATAGACTGTGAAAACATTGGAAACATTCTGAAAAATAGCAATCCGACAGTGAAAACTTCAAGTTTATAATATATAGAATTAAGGTTATATTTAGATGATTATTATAATTTAGTTTATATTGATTACAGGTTTTGTGACCTGTCACAAATTACACTTCCAGTTTTTCTGGACACATCCCTCCTATTTGCTGCAGAAGAGCAGAACTAATGTCAAAACTGACAGCCCAGCATTGTGGCCAATGCACCTCGGAAAGATGCACTGCCTAGCTGCTATCAGTATCTTATAATACATAAGTGTAAAATATACTTAATTATACTTTAATGATGTGTAAACACACATCCTATGTAATTTGTGTAGGCTGCATGTTTAAACTTTTTAGAAACAATTTAGAAAATATGTGCACACTACAGAGGTTGACAATAAGAAAACACTTATTGCACTACACACATACACGTTTATAGTTTATTATTACAGTATAATAATATTTCAAGTTATATAATATCAATGAATACTGTAGCTGAGTGTATGCCAGTAAATAGTTCCTGCTATTTCCTAATAAAATCAAAACATAACAAGACCTATCACACAGTGTGGCTCTGCATTATTGAACATGCAGCTCAATATCATAACATCATGGTGGCACCTTAAAGTCCCAATAAAAACCCTATTTTAAGTGTGGTCTCCAAGAGGTAAGGATTATGCTGTATTTGCTCTCAGGTATGATAGATCTTGGCCTGTTCCTTTTAAGAATAATCAATTGCTTGTCAATTGGCTACAATTCTCGCCTTATCCTTCTGTGCCTAGTTGTTGGGTTATATTCTTATGTATCTTCATACTCCTTTGTAGTGGACACCTCCTGATCCTGACAACTTTCTCACCCTACCAAAAATAAGCTCAAGCTATGTTAATATTTCATTGCTTTCATTTGCCATCACTACTGAAGAGCTGACTGATCTTGATAACTTTAAATGAAATGTAATATTGGTACTAAGAAAGCATTTATGCAGCCATCCACAATCATTAACACCATGCTTTGATATAAATGAGTTACACATAAGTGCTGTTACTAAGGGGTCGATTTACTTACAATCAAAGTGTTATATTTTTTCACGAATCTCAAAACATTTTTTGGGTTTCCTATATTACTTTAAAGCTTTAAAAATTTTAAATTTATTAAGTGAAAAAACAAGGAAAACCTTTAATACCAAGTAAAAGTTGTCTAGGTGCTATAGGAGTAAATGGGAGCTACGCTGATCTACTTGGATAGCTTTTAATCAAATCGGACTTTTAGAGGTATTGACATTTTTTTCACTAGGGGGCCCATTTACTAATGTAATTGAACTAATGTAATTGAATTTTTTTTCCACAATCTGGAAAAAATTGTGGTTTTCCTATATTTCTCAAAAGCTTAAAAGCTTAGGTGTAAAAAACACAAAAACCCTTAAGGCATACTTCGCCAAGTAAAAGTTTTGCTATTGAAGTCAATGGGAGCTGCGCTGGTCTTATTGGACCACTTAACATCAATTTTACTTTTAGAGGGTTTCAGATTTTTCTTTCCGCAAGAAATTCAGAAAAACATGAATTTTTAGAGGTATTCGTATTTTTTTCTCACTGTTTAGAGCTTTTTTTGTTCACACTTTTCATAATCAGATCTTTTAATAAATTTAATGACAATCGTTGTTTTTGAGTTGGTGAGTTTAGTCGTGGTTTTGAAAACCTCTAAAGCCACTTAATCCAAACTTTAATAAATAAGCCTCTAGGAATTGTTAGAAAAACTACAATTTTTGGAGGTTTTAAAGGTATACACATTTTTTAGCTGCATCTTTAAAAAAAAATTTTCATTCAAAATTTTTTTTTTTATTCAGATGACATTAGAGTTTTAGAGTTTGTGACTTAAGCCATGGTTTCCAAAACCTCTAAATCCGCTAAAATTCAACCTTTAATAAATAAGCATCCATGAGTGTGTGTGACACTACAAATGGATCACTTGAAATGTTATTTTTGTGTCATCATAAAAAAAAATACCCAAACGGTGCTGACTTTATGTTGAAATTAACAATGTTTGTGACTTATCTTTATTGTTTTCATTTCTTTGGAAATGGACATGTTTTACAATTTATTATATGCATTCTTAAACAAATAACAATAATTAATTAAATAGGGGATGCAAATATATAAATTGAATTTTTTTTATTTGCCAATAAAAAAATAAATAGGTATGATATGCCTTAAGAGCACTTTATCAAATGAGATTATTTTACCGGGAATTCCAAAAGTGTCCTAATAGCAGCTGATCTAACTGTACTGGTAAAAGGAAAACCCACTACAAACATTATTTTGACATATCCTATACCAGTTTATTTGGACTTACTTTAACATTTGTATTGTGCAGTTTGGCAATTACACTGTTAGGTGGTTGCTTTCCTGACTCATCTGATGATGACAAGAGGATTGAACACACACAATTAACATAAAATATGCAATTTAATCTGCAGGTTGTAGAGAGCCAAATCCAAATCACATAATCCCATACAATACAGACCAATATCCAAGACACTACACAACATATAAGATAATGTTTAATAGATTGTTGCTGTTGTGTGTAACACACTTTTTCAGTTTTCTGCAGCCTTACCCACAATTTGTCCCAGGCATCATAACCCTAGATCAAGATTGTATTTGAGAAATTCCAATGTAATGTGCAGCCCTCTTGTGAACCAAACTGTTCTGTAGCAGAAGGTCAATTATTTTGAGAGCTAAATATAATTATACATACCTAGAAAAAAAGTCTGTTTTTATGTAAGTATACTTTTTAACACAAAAATGTAGTTTGCTGCCTGTGTTTGATAATTACCCAAGAGACTCATTACACTTAAAAAACTGATTTTTTTTCATGCAAGCCTACCAGAACCGAGTAACGCTCTTTAAAATTCTGGAGACAAGATGTTTATATTTCACATACTCAGGAAGTCTTTTATATAGCACTTGTGGCCTTATCATGCATTTTATACTGTTCACAGAGCTGCAAGAAATGTGACCAACAATAAGTCAATAAGAGATAGTCAGTCCTACATTAGATAATGTTCTTAGCTCAGAACATTCTTGCAGATTCCTACAATATTGTCATTACATTAACTGCTACTACATACTAGGGGTATCGTTAGAGTCAAATAAGCAGTTACCCCCACGTCTCATCCAAATTAGCCTTCAGGCTGGGTCCTCATCTCATAACATGGTTTGAAGGATGTACATTGTTATAATTATTACCCTGCTATAATTCCAAGAGGTATCCAGGGAAACAAATACACATTGATTTTAAGGGGCATATTTATCAATGGTCGAATTTCGAATTTGAAAAACTTTGAAATTCGAATTCAAAAAGACCAACCAGAATTAAGTCAAAGGTTTTTTTCGGCCGAATAGGTCAGTTTTCGATCGAATAGGTCTGTATTCGGCTGAATTCGAATCATACAAATCAGTCCACCAAAGTCCACCAATTGACTCCAAAAGGGTTCTAGAAGGTCTCCTATTGGCTAAGACAGCAATTTGGTAGGTTTTAGATGGCGAATGGTCGAAGTCGAATCTTTAAAGAGACAGTACATGATAAATTTTGATATTCACATTTTTTTCAAATTCAAATCGAATTTCGACCATTCCCTAGTCGAAGTACACAAAAAATTGATCGAAATTTGAATTTTTTGAATTAGAAAATTCACTGTATCCTTTGATAAATCTGCCTCTAAATGTTACAATCAGGATAATACTCCCTATCAAAATATATGATGTCCCCTAGGATAGCCAGCAACATAGTATGAGAACCTCTGACTATAGGAATAAGTAGCATTGCTTACTAGTTCTCATAAAATAATTCCAGCACTCCCTACCAAAGAAGCACAGAACTATAGTTTAACCAGTAATCAAATACAGTTTTTTATTATTCTATATTTATTTTTAATACAATTAAAGCATTTTGCATAAGAGAACCAACACAGACATCATAAGTAAAACATATTTAATGAATATGTAAAGGGAAGGCAATGTTAAAGGCTTGAGCTAAAATGAAAGTAGCTTTCTCCTAAAATGAAGTGATAAAAAGTACCTTATATTATTCATTCATGGAGCACATGATAAGAGAAGGAGGAAGTTTTTAGTTAGGAGTTTTTTTGTTGTTGGGAGCATACAGTATGTTTCTCAAAGATTAGTCAGAAAAAGGTTCTGGTCACCTTTTTGATTTATCGTGTGAAACTTTTTCTTGAATACTAGTGGTAAATTCCTGTACAACTTGACTGCAAGCAGTAAAGTCAAGCATAAGGAAACATTCAGTAAGGAAAGCTCTTTGAAACATTCGAATACTTTGCAAAAGGCTGTAGGGATTAAAATTAATTTATTCAGGAATAAAACAAATATATATTTAATATATATCAAATCTATCTCAGCAACTTTATCTGTGAGATCTTTTATATAGTCACATTGCTGTTAATAACCAAAGAGGACAGCGCTGCCAGACAGAAAGGCAAAATCGTAGTCTCTAAATTGCCGTACTCTGCAAACATATTAAGGTCAATAAAATTGGAACATTTTCCAATAGTTAAAGGGGTGGTTCACCTTTAATTTAACTTTTATTATGTTATAAAACAGCCATTTCTAAGAAACCTTTCAGTTGGTTTTCATTATTGATTTTTTATAGTTTTATAGTTATTTGCCTTTTTCTCATGACTCTTTGCGACTTTCAAATGGGCATCACTGACTCTCTTCTAAAAACAAATGCTCTGTAAGGCTACAAATGTATTGTTACTTTGTATTACTGATCCTTCTATTCAGGTCCTCTCCTATTCAAATTCCAGTCTCTTATTCAAATCAATGCATGGTTGCTAGGGTAATTTGGACCATAGTTACCAGATTGGTTAAGATGCAAATTGAAGAGCTGCTCAATACAAAGCTAAATAACTCAAAAAACACAAATAATAAAAAATGAAAACCAATTGCAAATATCCCTTTCTACATCATACTAAAAAGGTGAAGAACCCCTTTAAGGATGGTTTACATGGTTAACATCCAAAGAGTCCCATGTGCCATTGTTCTTATCCACAATTCTTTTACAGAAACAAATTTATGTAATGTAAATATGTTCCAATTTTTCTAACATATAAGCCTCCTCTGAATATAAAGCCAAAATAAATGATTTAATATTTATAGGATGCCCTTCTTGTGTTTTGTGTTCTGTATATTTTATATCGATCCATTCTAATACTGTATGTATATCACTATTTATAGATGATGCCCTACATTGAAAATAGAATTCAACCCAAGAGGAAGCAAAGTGTGGGTTGGTAAGCGAAATGCTTTTATAAAAACCTGTAAAATAATGCATTTTCCATTTAAGGATAAAAATGGTAATTTTTTAAACTGAGATCAGGGCATTAGCCTTTAGGCATGGGCCTATTCACTCTCCCCTTTTACCCTTTCCCTTCTCATTCTGCTGAGTTACCCCCACATTCACCTCTCTGTCTCTTATAACCGTCTGCCTCCCTCTATATATCGGTATAGATAGAAATATCTATAATATTAAATATGTTTGCACCTCACCCCCTCTCCTGCTCCTGTCCTGTATCCACCTCATTGTTTTTTTTTTTTTTTTTTATCTTTTAATCCTTCTGCCACTCTGGGAACAAAACAGCATTCCCCTAGATCAGTGGTCCCCAACCAGTAGCTCGCGAGCAACATGTTGCTCTCCAACCCCTTGGATGTTGCTCCCAGTGGCCTCAAAGCAGGAGCTGATTTTTGAATTCCAGGCTTGGAGGCAAGTTTTGGTTGTATAAAAACCAGGTGTACTGCTAAACAGACTGTCCTGTAGGCTGCCAGTCCATATAGGGGCTACCAAACAGCCAATCAAAGGCCTTATTTGAAATCCCCATGGACTTTCTCATGCTTGTGTTGCTCTCCAACTCTTTTTACATTTAAATGTGGCTCACGAGTAAAAAAGGTTGGGGACCCCTGCCCTAGATTGATATAGAATGTATAAACATAGATTTTTATACTAGTGACATTTTGTTGCACAACCTCTTCCTGCTGTTGTTACTCTACTTTATGTACAGTAGAACCCCCATTTTACATTTTTCAGGGGTCCAGAAAAAATGGTGTCAATCAGTGAAATGTATTATGTATTATATATTGGTGGGACCACAGAAAATATGGAAAACTTAAAATGAGGGTATGCAAAATGGAGGCTTTCCTGTATGTATCCAGCTGTAACTAGAGCTCTAGATGGAATAACATTCTACAAACCACTGGCTAGTAATTGTGCTAAGAAATAGAAAATACCAAGTACTGTCCTGGCAAACGGAGTTTGTGTCACTAATAGAATGTGCGACACTTTCTACTTTATATATTTATAGAAAAGCTGTTGTTAGGTTTGTGTGGAAACTAAAATATGGGTAAGTTGTACAAAAGTAATTTGTACAAGTAATATGTTTTCTTCCTTGCCCCCCCCCCTGGAAAATTTTTCAGCGGACACCCATGCATTTAGGAATTAGCTCTTACATCAAAAATGATTTTACTTACTGAGAAAAAGGTATATCCTTTCATTAGCTCTCCCTTACTTGCAAACATTATAATTAGTGATAAGCTAATATATCCTGTTTCACTTAAAATTAAAATTTATGAAACTGCTAAAAACAAAAATTGCAAAAAATCTGCACACATTGAAAGCAATAGACGACAAATTTTTCCACGTGCGACTTCTCACTCCAAATGCACTTAAGTCAATGCGTGTCTTTTCTTCTGGCAACTTTTTGTCTCAGCGTTTTTTTTGTCCGAATGCATTAAAGACAATGGGCCTTTTTTCAGTCTCGACAACTTTTTCTCATGGTGCAATTTTTCATGGCTAATTTTTGCAGCAGTTTCGTGAAAAAAATTGCAGATGGTCAAAATGTGGAATTTCACTGCAAATCTATGCCTGGCAAAAAATCTGCTCATCATTAATTATAATAAAATATGTTGGCTGTTAAAAAAATCTATGTAGGGTAGAATTCTCCTTTAAAGGGCATGTAAAGTCTAAAATAGAATAAGGCTAGAAATGCTGTATTTTGTATACTAAATATAAACATGAACTTACTGCACCACAAGCCTAATCAAACAAATAATTTATGCTTTCAAAGTTGGCTACAGGGGGTCACCATCTTGTAACTTTGTTAAACATCTTTGCAAGACCAAGACTATGAACATTCTTAGTGTGGTCTGGGCTGCTTAGGGATCATCATAAACAAAGCTGCTTGAGTTCTGCATGGCTGGAAAGTAAGGCGGGGGCTCCCCCTGCTGTTCATAAGTATGATTGTTTCCCTGCTCAGCAGTTAGGGACCATCTGACAATTCCTATTCACAACAGTAAATGAAGGGGGAATTTCACTGAATACAGTCAGGTTTCTTATAAAAACGGTACACATTTTTTAATTAAAGTATATTGGAGATAGGTTTCTTTTCTTTTGCCTTTACATGCCCTTTAAGAAGCTGTAGGCAGTTTCTGGCTATTTTTTAATGCCATGTAAGGACTAGTCACATATCAGGAGCAGTTAGCTGTAAAAAAAGAAGTTTTGAAAGCTTACTGGCAAGATTTGCAAAATGCCCAGTGTTGCTCTGAAGTGTAGAGCACCATCCAAGGTCATAGTCTTCGAGAAATATGCATTCAGGCACCAATTCTGTTATTCCCTTTACAGAAATGTTTTTACATCTCCATAAATGGAGAGTACACTTGGCTCCTAAAACACTGGCTATAAGGTCATAGTTTTCAATATGTCAAAATAAAAAAAAATAAAACTGATATTTTATATCCAACATGCATGAAAAAGTGAAGAAATGTTCTCCGTTGTTTTTGGTGATTTTGAATAATACGGGGTCTGATTAATTAGCCCTAAGTTGACTTTTTATGTTTTATCATCAATTATTTATATAGTGCTGACAAATGATGTAGTACTTCACTGATTCATTTTAATCATTCAGATAAATTTTTGCCATAGTCATACTTAAAGTCTATATTCTGGATCAGAGTCATAACATGTACACATACACATGCTAATGAGCAGTTATTACCTTTAGGAAACCCACACAAACACAGAGAGAACATACAAGTTCTGTAGTATCTAGACAACTCGTACCTATTTCTGGCTAATCATTCCAGCTGTGTGGTGTGGGTAAAGGGCAGCGACAGCCAGGTAACTTTAAACAGAGATAAGTAATTTGTAACAATTTAACAAATGAAACATTAGCTAACTTGTTTCATTGACTGACTGGCCGCACAGGTTTTGCTCTTTGTTGCAAAGTTCTAGACCTACTTAGATGGTTAGCCTATGCATCAGCCTCTGACAGACTTAGCACAGGAGTATTTTCAATCTCTCCAATGCCGATTACCTTACGAGTACCTTACGGTCATCAACGTTCTATTTACTGCTTCCCTTCAGAGAACTCCCCAACTCGAGGTGGCAACATCACTCTCAGCACCTGCACTAGTTATTACCTGCTGATTGCACCCATCCTCTATTATCCTCCTCATTTGTTGGATATCATAGAGCATTCTGGGGGATATGTACCAACCCTCTAGAGTTTTCCCAGACACTGTGCCACAGTGGATATCAGCAAACTTCGTTACCTGGCAAGCTTAAAACACTTATATTCTTGAATTAAGTATTGACTTTTTTTCAACATAGCACCACTACACAACACTAACACTATGCAGATTGACAAAAAGGAAATCAAGTGAACACAGGTGGATACTGCTTGCACTCTCCAAAAAAAAAACAGTTGCTAAGTCTGAGATGCTGAATTTCTGTCCAGAAATTCAGAAGTCTAAGAATAGAACTTTGCTACCATTGGAAACACATCAGATATGGGAAAATGGAAAAAAAGAAGAGGTTAATTAGGCCATCAAATTTGCCTTGCTTAAAATACAGCTTCAGGCTTCCGTTACAAACATTACAAATGCTGTTTAATGAGTCCCAAGGTATCCTAATCATTGATTGGTGTATAGTCTAAAAATCATTAATGCTCTAAATGTAAGTCACTGTGGATTTGATTTCTCATTCCCTGGAGAAATAGCTTTATTTAAGTTTGACAGGCATATTCCCAAGGGACAAATGTTCTAAAGAACAGCTAGGTTCAAAAAAATAGGAAAGTCGGGTCAATAGCAAACCGACCCAGCACTATCCCATAAGACCAGCCTATGTAATCTTTGACATCTTCATCCAATGATGGATAGAAATGCCAATAGGGCTGAAGAGAATCTTCTCTCTATGTGTGACCTTGGTGTCAAAAGATTGTATGAGCTGACAAGGATACCACTGAGTGCCTATCAGAAGCCAGATGCTGACAGAGGAATAATAATATACTGTGCAGTCACTCTTATTTACCATTGAAAAAAGCACAATACTATGAATAATACAAAGGCATTAAATGAGTTATGTAGTCTGTTCATAAAAACAGACAACATGATTTAAATCATTCTTATAACCCATACGTAATAAGCAAATATTTTTAATGGTTTTCTTTTTCCTCAGTAAAAATGAAACAGTACATTGTGCACGGTAACTAAGCTGCAGTCAGATACCTATATGCCAAAACTTCTATGGACTCAAGTATGCTAGTGACAAATAAAGTGGAGTGCAGCGCCTAAAGATTTCACACTACTTATACTTATGGTATAAAGTTATACAGTAGTACCATCGTCTATGCAAGATGACAGATCACATCTCAGTGTTCTTTAAAATAAAAAGTAAGCAGCCTGCAAGGGGTTACAGTGAGCAAAATGAAAAATGTCGAAGCTATGGCTCAGGATGCTCTGCTGTGTATCATACTATGTGCAGAAACATCACACTAGTTGTTAGACATCAATATAAATAGGAGAATGATTCCTTCTTCCCCTTGGTTCTGAGGGAATAGTCAATATGACCAGAATGTATTATTACACAATAAACAAAATGCTTCATTCTGCTGAAAATCTTTTTTTCCTTTCAAATTCCATTTTTATATTCAAAGGAATAAAAATGGATTTAGCTATATTAATGAAAAACTGAAAAGCCAACGAAACAAAGAGGTAATGTAATGAAATATGCTTTCCCAGAAGGTTACTGCAAGGGTGTAAAAGTGAAACAAAGTGCAGGACACACTATAATTGTATTGCAATGCTTTACCCAGTTTTGAAATAAAATGAAAGTTTGGAAGTTATAATAAGGAGAAAATAGATAACAGAAATAAGCAAATAGAAAAGTCCTATGCAATCAACAAAAGCGAGGAAGAATAATTTAACAGTAAAAAATTTAGAGCAACTTTCTTGTAAGAAAGAGTTTCAAAATATTTTTTTAACGAAGCTGTCCTTTAACACTTTGCTTCTAAGGTTACCAGTTGATAGCTAAACTATGAACATTCTAACTGCTTCTTTGGCTACAGGCAAATCTGAGCTTTCTCATTCTAAAGTTTTGGATACTCAGGTGAAGTAGTTATTTGTGATTGAATGTTACCAATAATAAATCTGATGCTGTCGCTTTTACAAAAACAAAGTCATACAGTGATTTTTGTTGATGTGTCATTAAGATGTAAGAGGATTGTAACACAAAAAGCACCTGAGTTGGGCTTAAAAAAATGTGATGCATATAATATAGTGAACAGTATAAATAGTGTTATGATCCCAGTGGGACCACCTCAACCACAACTGACTGTTAATGGGGTGGTTCACCATTATGTTAACTTTTAGTATGTTAAAGAATGTTCTGTTCTTAGCAACTTTGCAATTAGTCTTTGTTATCTTTTATATATAGTCTAAAAGCCATGTCCCATATCTGTACTTTAGACTGTGGAGCTTGATAGATCAGGCCCATCTCCCTCTAAAATATAACTTGTAGGATCTGCCTTTTGCAAAATCAAAAACCCAAAGAATACCTTTTAGCAATGACCAGACACTGAAATAGAAGCATGGGTGAAGGCCAGTCACAGCTTTATGGATTTACTAAACACAGATCCTTGCCAGGAATAAGACCAGTTAACCCTGCAGTCACTTTCTCTTGTTGTTATGGAAAAACCCACTCCAAATCTTTATAAATGCAATGTGCCACAAGATTCTATTACTAGGGGTTCTTTACTTGTACACAACAACAGCCTACCTAACTAATAACTGGTTAGGAGTTTACACAGTATCTATGAAGCAGGTTTAAGAATCTAGGCACAAACAACTGATGAGATCTGTATAGTTTTATTCGGCCATTGCCTAGATGTGCGGCAAAATGGGCTATTCACTTTATTAACTGACAATTTTGATATTGTCAGAAATATATGTTTCGAAAAGGGAAAATTGTAATCACCACCAAACCATTTTTAATGATTAAGCAAGGGTGCATTAAGAGTGTGCCAAAAATATTCATACAGACAAAGATAAAAATCCTCTGAACATGGCCATGTTAAAATATTTAGGACATTAAGATATTCTGTGCATTAAAAACTAAAAAAAGCCCACCCAATAGAGATTGTTTGTCTATATTTATGACTTTATTATATACTGTATATTTATAAATAGAAAAGTGAGGAGAGCAATCCAGGGCAGAAGATCTGCAACAATGTAGTTTATTAGCAGCTACAAAACACACAACATGTTTCGGGCCTCAAACGCCCTTTATCAAGTCTAACAAAAATGGAAACAAAGTGACCTTTTAAAACATATCCTATTGGAATCCCACCCCTTAATTGCAGGGCCTTGGTTTTGTGCCTATGCATTTTACTGCAGCTGAGGACTGGGAGATTGACTTTCTTAAGTTTGTACGGAAAATTAAGCTTAAAATGTGTTTTCCTGAGAATAAAGATCCTGGCCCAGTAACTAAATGTAAGAAACCAAGTACATTTATACTTGACATACAAAATGAGTCAGTTCAAGCTTTTGAACATATTGTGTCAACTGAAAGTAAGAAGATTTGGCGTAATAGCACTACTCCGCCCGCTAATAATTTGAGCTTTAAAGAAAGAGCAGCATTACGCTCATTGAAAAATAATAACTCAATAATTATTCGCAAGGCCGATAAAGGCGGAAGTATTGTGCTATTAGACAGGACCAAATACAACTGTGAAGCCTACAAACAGCTTAATACACCTGGGCATTATGTTAAAGTGGGGTATGATCCTACATTTGAAGTTAAAAAGAGCATTGACTTAATGATAGAGGAAGCATGGCAAAATAAAGTAATTGATAACATTGAAAGAGATTTTCTGCTAACTGACAAGCCAAGGACTCCAGTGCTGTACCTTTTGCCGAAAGTGCATAAGACACTAGCTAATCCCCCGGGGAGACCCATAGTCTCTGGGATAGGGTCAGCACTGGAACCTTTGTCTATTTTCACTGATTCTTTTCTTCAGAAGGAAATGCAAAAAATCAGTGTATGTTTACAAGATACTACAGACCTTTTGGTCAGGTTAAATGCAATTGATACACTTCCATCTGATCTTATATTATGCGGGATAGATATTCAAAGTTTATACACTTCTATCCCTCATAATGAAGGTATGATCTGTATTGAAGACGTGCTGTTGGAAAGCAATTTGCCAAATCAGAAAATTTTCTTTATATTAGATTGTTTGAATATGGTGTCAACAAAGAACTATTTTGCATTTGAGAATGAATTTTTTTGGCAGACTCAGGGTACGTCAATGGGGGCCACAGTCGCCCCCTCATATGCAAATCTTTTTGTACACCATCTGGAGAAACAATTTTTTCTTAATAAGGAGCCATATTGCCATTCTATATATGCCTATTACAGATATGTGGATGATATTCTCATCCTTTGGACTGGGAGTATTGAACAACTAGATAGTATGTTGAGGGAAGCAAATACAAGCCACGATACCATAAAATTCACTTATGAATGGTCGAAATCAGAAATTAATTTTCTGGATGTGAAGATCAGTTTGGCCGATGGTAAATTACACACTGATTTAAATCGGAAACCTGTAGACAAGAATAATCTACTTCACGCGAAGAGCTTCCATAATCGTAACGTTACCAAAGCAATCCCAAAAGGCCAATTTACTAGGGCTAAAAGAATCACCTCAAGGCCATATAAATATGAGGAAGCGAAAACGGCCCTTACGAGAAAGTTTTTGGAAAGGGGGTATAGGCCTGAACTTATAGGAAAAGCCGTAGGAGAGGTGGAATTAGTCCCTCGTATTGATCTATTGTCAAAAAAAACAAAAATAGAAAAAGATCTAAGGCTAAACCTAGTTTCCACATATAATCATCATAGCGGAAAAATTGAACAAGCTGTTAAGAAATATTGGCCATTATTACAAGCGGATAAACAATTTGGGCACCTCTTTAAGCAACCACCCCTGTTTTGCTATAAAAAAGGTCAGTCGATCAAGGATATACTTTGTCCCTCGGACACAAGGTTGCAGAAGCCTAGGTTTTTTGGAAAATGCAAAACTGGAACTTTTCCTTGTATGAGCTGTAATTGTTGCTCATCAATTATGAAAGGCAATGTTGTTAACCATCCCACTAGAGGCTATGAGATAAAAATCAAAACTTATGCCACCTGTAATACAACCCATGTAGTGTACCTACTGAAATGTCCCTGTGGCATGGGCTATGTACGGCAAACAAAAAGGGAAATTAAAATCCGTATTCAAGATCATAGAGGGAATATTAGGAACTTCAAGATAAACACACAAACAGATACATCTGTATCCAGACACTTTGTAGAGCAGGGATCCCCAACCTTTTGAACCCGTGAGCAACATTCAGAAGTAAAAGGAGTTGGGGAGCAACATTAACATTAAAAATGTTATTGGGGTCCCAAATAAGTGCTGTGATTGGCCATTTTGCAGCCCCTATGTGGATTGTCAACCTACATTGAGGCTCTTTTTGGCATTACACCTGGATTTTATGCAACCAGAACTTGCCTCCAAGTCAGCAATTTAAAAATAAGCACCTGCTCTGAGGCCACCGAGAGCAACATCCAAGGGGGTGGAGAGCAACATGTTGCTCACGAGCTACTGGTTGGGGATCACTGTTGTAGAGCATAAACACAATCCTATGCAATTGAAATGGTGTGTCCTAGATGAAGCTGTGCTAGATAAGAGAGGTGGGAACAGGTTAAATAAACTTCTGCAACTGGCAGAAAGCTGAACACTCTTATTCTGGATGGAATGAATGATAGTTGGAGCCTAAAACCGTATCTTTAACTTTGACTCTGTGTCTTTATTATTACAGGTTCTGATATTAGAAAATTCTAGCAACTTAGTCGCAATAAGGGTAAGATGATTCAATTATATATTGGCATTTGGCCATTTAACTATTATAAAGTAATGAATATTACCATATAAGTTGCCAGAATGAATACTATGGAAGTTACTTTAGTTTCTGTCTTATGAACGTTTTTTGAATGTTTCGTAAAACCTAGGTAGGCACTGTGATGTGCAGTACCCAGGCGCTATATCAGTGAATTTTATTTTATTTATAGGTGGAAATTGGCGATATGGCAATGGACTGAATATGCCATCGATTAAGGTCGAAAAAACTCTTCTTGTATAATACTGGACTATTTTTTGATATACACTTTTTTGATATATATCTTAACCTGTAAATGTCTGAAAGATTATATGTACACTTTCATAAATGCATTTTTATATTTTAAAAAATCTTTTTATGTGTAAGATCGACAATTTTATTCCACATACTTTTGTATTTATACTATTAACACTGCTAATTGGCACTTGAACATGAAACATGGAGGTGATGAACCTTAACCCTGCAATTAAGGGGTGCGATTCCAATGGGATATGTTTTAAAAGGTCACTTTGTTTCCATTTTTGTTACACTTGATAAAGGGCGTTTGAGGCCCGAAACATGTTGTGTGTTTTGTAGCTGCTAATAAACTACATTGTTGCAGATCTTCTGCCCTGGATTGCTCTGCTCACTTTTCTATTTATATGTATATTGAAGACTTGCGGTGAAGTCTATGAGGAAAGAAGCACCACTCCATAAAAAACTGGGCTGTGCGCTGAAGTAATTCTGTTGAGTGATATACTGTATATTGTGGGGCACATTTACCTAGGGTCGAATATCGAGGGTTTATTAACCCTAGATAATCGACCGTCGAAGTAAAATCGAATTCGAATATCGAAGTCGAAGGATTTACCACTATTCCTACGATCGAAGGTATAATCGTTCGATCGAATGAATAAATCCTTCGAATCGTTCGATTCAAAGGATTTTAATCCATCGATCGAACGATTTTTCTACGACCTAAAAATTGATAGAAAGCCTATGGGGACCTGCCATAGGCTAACATGGCACCTAGGTAGGTTTTAGGTGGCGAAGTAGGGGGTCAAAGTTTTTTTTAAAGAGACAGTACTTCGACTATCGAATAGTCGAACGATTTTTGGTTCGAATCGTTCTATTCAAAGTCGAAGGTTGTAGTCGAAGTTCGAAGTAGCCCATTCGATGGTCGAAGTAGCCAAAAAAAACATTCAAAATTCAAACTATTTTTCCTCTATTCCTTCACTCGAGCTAAGTAAATGGGCCCCTGTATGTATTACAAAATATTTATTAAGAATTCTGCATTTCTGGTTGATGCAGGAGCTGCTGTCCATGTGAGCGAGAGGCAAACACAGCTATTAGTGACAGCTAGTTCAGGACAACGCTATGTTTAAAACCTGGGTAGGAGTCTGTCTTAATTATGAAAAAAGACTAATATTGGAAGTTAACAATTTATATCTTTAAATCTATTAAAAATCTTTAATAATTATTTAGAGAATTTATTCAAGATCCATAAACAACATATTTTTAAGTATTTTTTTTTAGTCTGGGTCAGTATTTGCACTTGATTGAAATTTCACCATAGTATAAAATGAAGGCACCTCTGTTTCCTGCATACAAAATGTATCCTCCATACAGAATTAAATAACAATGAAATTATTAGCATATTGTGTCCTTTGGAACTTCAAAACTAAAAACAAAATAGAATAATATGAGATTTATAGTAAGGTACCACACAGGGAACGAGACACTAACAGGACCCTGAGTTGCTCAAGCACATCTATTAGATGTCTTGGAGCATGGGTGAGTGGTACTGGAATAATATATTCTCCAGTTGTGTTCTCTTCAAAACAAAGCATTGGATGTTACAATTTATGTTCAAAGGAAGAAGAGGGCATTTTTCAAATTCTATTCCAGACTTGTATGTCTTTTACTGCAGAACAGTAATGTTGTTGAAAGCACAGTTACAAACAAAGACAAATTGAAGTTGCTATGGAAAGTTTTAACAAAACATTATCCTCTATTAAATTTTTTTTTGATAAAAATTAAAGACTTATAGTTGAGTTCCAGGTACATTAGGCAGAGTAGTTGCAGCGTAAATAACTGGGCTGAGAAAAGAGCAAAAATTGACCCAGTTTAATTTTGCCCTTCTGTCAATTTGTTTTTCAAGCCAGTGGGGGTCACTTATAAAGTTTATGCATCGCATATTTATTCGCAAATGGTTGTATTGCCCATGATTTTCCTGAACGCTAACATATTCCACCGCTATGCCTGACTTTGCGACTTCATATTGCGCATACATTTTTGCAAATGGTTCACAAATGAAACGGGTGTTTGTGTGACTGCACCCACTGTGCAAAGGTGTTGTGCTCGAAAATAGTGTTGACAGTAACTTAAATATGCAATTTGCAAAACTGTTTTGTGAATATTTTCTCCGCCACTGAAGTCGTGGCGTACAGTAATTCAAACGCAAAGTGTATGCATAAATATTCGTAATTTGCTATTTTTGACATATTTAAAAGGCTCCTGGCCCCTGGGCCCTCCCACAACTGCAGGATCTGCTTCAGAGCTGTGTTTATTGTACAGCACTAAAAATGTTGTTTCTTTATATATATGTTTTAATAATAATGGTATGCTGAAGTCTTCGTTTATTCGGCGATTTTCGTGTGTTTTGGTGCATGCGCAGCTGTCACAAACTGGCAAATTGCTCCAACTGTACATGCGCCGATAGATGGCTGCGTGGAACTCCGATGCCAGAGGAGTAAGTATAAAGTTAGGGGAATTTTTCCGTGGGGGGCCCTATGCTAGGGGGGAGGAGGAACGTGGGGTCTACGTGGGGTGGGGGTAGGATTGAATTCTCCTTTAAAAGTCTTTGCCGACAACAGAGTTCAAAGGCATCAGTTATTTTTCTGCCATGCTTCTGCATTGATTAGCTTTCACATCTACAAAGAGTCATCAGCAAGATCATGCTCAGGACATTTCTGATGCCAGTTTTCAATAAAAAGAAATCAGTGTGTCTAAAAATATTTTCTGTCTTTAACCTCTTTCTATAAATCTCTGAGTTTTATTTCTTAAATACTGGAAAGTATGTTTAATTCAAACAAGGATGCAAAAACTGACAATAAGTGTCCTTGCCATTAACTCTAAAATTGTATTTATTGCATTTTTCAAAAATGTGTTCATAATTAGTTGAAGTCCCATCATTTTTTAAAATCAGTTCGATAAGTAGAACTAGTGCCAAACTTTTTGGCTATTATTGTAATTAAGGCATATCTAGGGTATTCACTATTTCTTGAACTTTTTTTTTCTATTTTTGCATTTTCTTGTGTTTTTTTTTAAAACCTATGCAGCCAGTTTTAGATTTCATATATCAAATCCTAAAACCGCAGTAATGTCAAAAGGCATCTGCTATATTCAGATTTCCATAGGATATCTATTTATGCCAAATGGAATGTGATCTACCATTAAACCACATCATCAATAAATAAAATTACCTTCAGTCTTGCCTCTAGATATTTACATGCCTGGAGCATTCTTCTGTTTCTCCTGTTATATTGCAGGTTTCC
The DNA here is from genome assembly GCF_017654675.1 of Xenopus laevis. NCBI lineage: Eukaryota > Metazoa > Chordata > Amphibia > Anura > Pipidae > Xenopus > Xenopus laevis. Next base: position 70,043,309 of record NC_054380.1, on the reverse strand, counting down.
TAAGCAGTAATATGTAAAAGTACTTTGCTGCAGGATATTATGGTGTAAAAATAGCAAGGAGGTTAGACTTGTACTAAACTTTTTAACACCCTTTACATTCTAATTGCATCTCCACAGTTTTGAAGACTGACTTTTAATTATTGTACGATTGCCACTGGCTGACCCCAGTAGCTTTTTTGAGGTTGCCTGCTTTTATTCATAATGTGATGCCAAGCTTCTGCAGTTTTTGATAAACAAAGGAAAAAACAATAAAGAATCGAAAATCAGAATGATGAAGATGATGTTTCTAAATATTAAATGTAGAGCCTTGAGGGAATCATTAACTGTAAGAATAACTTTTCTTATAAGGGAACACTACAGTTTATTAATTACATGTTTGTGTCTTATGAAAGTTTAATTTAAAATAAGAATTTTGCTAAAGGTATACAAATCATTTTAAAATGTAAAATATATTGATGCAAAAGAGCTGATATTTTTTTTCCAGGCTCTCAGTTCTGTGCAGTTTTTGTAGAATTAACTTTCCCTGCATGTATGTGTGTGTGTGTGTATGTATATATATATATATATATATATATATATATATGGCTTCCACTGTCGGATTCATTTACATATGTGTAACAGGGTCCCTCGTGGCTGGTAGGCCTCTGTCACATAGATATTTACCAGTACAAGGTCTTTGCCGCAGAAGGAGACAATCCACAGTAATTGCGATGAACTGGGGCTCTGGTTGCCCACAAGAGTATTACTCATACAAAATCAGTTACTCATGTACTCCACAGTGTCCTCTGGGATGCACTGGCAGGAGTGTCATTAGTTGGTGGGGGCTCCCTGGCCTAAAGGACTATCACCCCCAGTCTCTGCTGTCGTCACATACACGGCCCAAGCTCCTCACATAGGCCCTTCACTCACCTACTCTTGAATGCTCACTTCCCAATCTGGTCTACAACCACTTCAGGGCCCTAGCCCAAACTAATACTCCATGGCTGTCCTTGCTCACTAGCCCTCTCTATCTTTCACTCCTGGAGCAAAATTACTTGCCCCTACTATCCATTGGCTAGCCCTACGACACCAACCTCCCCCCTCCCAGGGGACTGGCCACTTCAGTCTGCTCTTGCTTCAAGATGGTACAGGCCAAAAAGAGGAAGTGCCTCAGCAAGCCACTGTCTTATATAGGCTCACAGGTGGACTTAGTGCCTCCTGCTGGCTGCACTGCAGAATAGTTCAACTATTTACATAATAAAAATAAATTATTTTACATATGTGTGTTTACTATAGTTACTATGTCAACTAACAGACTTTTTTGCGCTTTTTTAAGTGGGTAGTTATTTAGGTCTGCTCTTTGTTCAGCACTGTATCCTAAAGGTCTATGTTGAGACCGAAACATTGGTTCAATAGATTAATTTTTTTATTCATTACTAAAGACACATGACTGCAGTGTAATATGATCTTTTATGATATCCAGACTCCTGCACTCATACATGCAACCTTATTAAAAGGAGTGCACATATTTGGCTGTAATATATATATATATATATATATATATATATATATATATATATATATATATATATATAGATATATATATATAGATATATATATATATATATATATATATATATATATATATATATATATATATATATATATATATATATATATATATATATATGGTTGTATTCAGAACAGTAGCAGTGTGTTTAAAAAAGTGCATAAAGCTCAAAATCCTTATAATAACTTTTATTTCCATAGACACAAATGCATAGGGGACACTGCACATTCTATTCCAAATCACAACATGTTATTCTTTTACAGAAAGTGAAGAAAAAGGAATATTAGGCTGCATTCTTCTTTACAAACATTCACTGTAAAATGTAGTTGTATGAGCACTGTTTCTGAGAACGGCTGCAACCAACTTCTGGCACCTGTTACATTCCACAATTCTTCTGTATTTCTTGGTTTTGCCTCAGAAACAACATTATTCATGTAACCCCACAAGTTTTCTATTGGATTAAGTTCACTCCATTACGTCAATCTTGTTGGTCTGGAACCAAGATGTTGTTTGTTTTACTGGTGTGTTTCGGTTTGTGTTTCGGTTTGTTGACTTGTTGAAACACCTATTTTAGGGGCATTTCCTCCATGGCATAAAGCAACATGATCTCTACAAGTATTTTGATACGTCACACTGCCATATATTTTCCTGGGTCCATGTATAGTACTAATAGTACTTTCTCCAGAGCAGTGATCCCCAACCAGTAGCTCGTGAGCAACATGTTGCTCTCCAACCCCTTGGATGTTGCTCCCGTTGGCCTCAAAGCAGGAGCTTATTTTTGAATTCCAGGCTTGGAGACAAGTTTTGGTTGTATAAAAACCAAGTGCACTGCCAAACAGAGCCTCAAATTAGGCTGACAATCCACATAGGGGATACCAAATGGCCAATCACAGCCCTTATTTGCAACCCCAATAACATTTTTCATGCTTGTGTTGCTCCCCAACTCTTTTTTCTTCTGAATGTTGCTCACTAGTTCAAAAGGTTGGGGATCCCTGCTCCAGAGCATACTCAACTTTTAAGGGGGTAGACCAAGTATTGAGGTTGGGTTAAAATGAGAAATGCTGCATGAAAATTGTGTGGTTTATTTGTTGCATTTACAATATTGGGGTAATAGGTATGACGTGCTAAACTGCAATAGCGTCAAGGTAATGTAAGTTTAGTTGTAGAGTGTACAGAAAGCAAAGTTTATTTAAGGGCAGGACACACCCAGGGTGGGGATCTTCTTCCTGACATCAGCTGGACAGTTACAGGTAGAGAGAGGGTCTCCTAACTGAGACATACTAGGAGAACTAATGAAGCACATGCTAGCCTAGTAATCCTGTGAGCTTAGTAATATCAAAAAGTAGCAAAGTTTCTAGTGCCAGCAGTTTCTAGTATTGTACAGCACTGCAAAATATTTTGTCACTTAATAAAAATGAACTGGTAATATGAAAAATATTTTGGAGCTGAAATTAATAGCACCTGTGTGGTGCAACACAAAGTTTGCCCCATCAGTATAATGAAAACAAACTTTGAGGCAGACATACTTTCAACTGTTTTAATATCTCAGTTGAAGTTGTTTGCAGAATCTTAGAATCATACCGTTGTAAAATTTGAAACTGATGTAATTTTGTAAGTTTGTATTTAGTGATTGCTGTACTGTGCATTTTTGTCTAGTGTAACTGAGGTTACTTGATCAGTTATTAGCCACAAAGTATGAGTGACACGAAAAATAGACTAGTTATCAAGTATTTAAGAGTACAAACATTTTAGCCTGTTCCAAATGGCACTTGGTAGTGTTCCATCAGCTTTAAGGCTAACACTACACGTTTAAACACTCATACCTGCAGTCTTCTGTGTCTGCACTGGGAGCCACAGGGTCAGCCCAGGTGCAGACTCATGAAGCAGATTTCGAAGCCGTAACACAAATATGGCATTAGAATTTTTATTTTTTTATTTTTTTGTGCTAATAAATCTCAAGTCAAATTTGTAAATCTCATTAAACTAAATAAATCAACATTCATAAAAATGAGCCATGGTAAAAACTTGATTTGGAAGGTTGATAAATCTGCCAAATAGAGTATACAAGTTGAAATATCCTTGTGGGCTAGCCTATGTAGGACAAACTTCATGAGCAGTATACACCTAAGAGGGTATATCAAGGGTATATTAAAATTTTGACCCTTAAAAGCCTAGTGACTAATTTCCAACATGTCTATAAAACTAAATGATAATGTTGCACAGTTCAAATCGTGAGAATTAGAAGTTAACAGAGTCAGATCACTGCTGCAGGATGGAAATAGATGGATTAGCGTATTAGACACTGGACACCTCAAAAAGGTTGCGTTGTGTTTTCTATAACCATACTAACTAACTAACTAACTAACTAACATAATTCTATCATCGGGTACAGCAATACATTGATCTTGTGCCATTTGCATAAATCTATAAAGAAATACATGCACAGCTGACAATAATGGAGTATGATGGAGTGATGAGTGAATTGTTTTTAGCAGGAACTGATTCAAGGCGAAATTCTGCATTTTGCCCTCCAGTCCTCCAGTCACCATAAGAAAAAACACCCATTAACTTGAATGCATTTGGAGTTAATGCATTTCGCAAATTTTTTAGCAGTTTCGCAAATTTTGCTGTGAAATGGGACAGATTTGCTGATCGCTATACAGGAGAAAGTGTCTAATGAGGATTAATATGTATGGGTAGGCTATTATCAATTTCTACTGGAAAATACTTATAAACCTTATATATAATCGTTCTGGACCTTAAATTGACTATTCATTTTGGTGTTTTCACAAATGGAACAAGCAAATGGAAAGACTCTTGCTTTTAATATATATGGATCTATTCATACACCAAAGCCTTCCAATGATAAACCCATCATGACTTTTAGCATTATTTACTTAAAGGAAAACTATATCCCCAAAATGAATACTTAAGCAACAGATAGTTTATATTAAATTGAATGACATATTAAAGAATCTTACCAAACTGGAATATATATTTACATAAATATTGCCCTTTTACATATCTTGCCTTGAACCACCATTTCGTGACTCTATCTGTGCTGCCTCAGAGATCACCTGACCAGAAATACTACAACACTAACTGTAACAGGAAGAAGTGAGGAAGCAAAAGGCAGAACTCTGTCTGCTAATTGGCTCATGTGACCTTACATGTGGTTTGTATGTGTGCACAGTGAATCTTACGATCTCAGGGGGCGGCCCTTATTTTTTAAAATGGCAATTTTCTATTTATGATTACCCAATGGCACATACTACTAGAAAAGTATATTATTATGATAATGGTTCATTTACATGAAGCAGGGTTTTACACATGAGCTGTTTTACTCAGTATCTTTTAATAGAGACCTACATTGTTTGGGGGGTATAGTTTTCCTTTAACATATTGCATCTGCTGAGTGTGCACTGTCTTGTCCTATCCCTGCACTATGCTGTCCTGTCTTGCAGGAGTTGCATATTTTTGCACTTGCACTTTTTGTCTGTTGTCCAGTACATCTATGTTGTGTGTAGCACCATGGTCCTAGAGGAACGTTGTTTTGTTTCACTGTGTACTTTGCAAAACGTATATGGATGAAATGACAATAAACTTACTCTTGACTTGACTTGGAGTCATGGAAGGGAATACTGATATTAAAAATGTACACTGGTATTGTAGACTTGATCACTTGAATTATGTTGTGGCTTTACTACACTTAGGAGGAATGTAATTAAAGTCGCAAAGAGAAAAACAGTTTGCACCAATAAGAATAAAAATCTACATCTCACAATGTAATATTGTTCCTTAATCTGTTATTGCATTGCGAATTTTAATTGTGCACTCTTAAGAAGTGCTTGAAGGTGTCGTAATCTTTTGGAGCAAAAAATCGGGTTGGGCGAATTTGACACATTTCGCTCCATCAAAAATTAGGCGTCAGCGACTCCCATTAAAGTCTATGGGCGTCAAAATGTTTTTGTCGCGCGCAATTTTTTTTTTTGACGCGCACCACGATACAATTCTATGGGCGTCATTTTAGCGGTGAAAAAGGCGAAAACATTCCCCCATCCATAATAATGACTTTTCAGCAAGAAGTTTTATTACATTTACTGCGCATTGGTGCAAACTATAAAATTCGCAAATGGTCTTCCACTGTCGAAAATGGTCGCTAAACAGTTACCGGGTTCGCAAAAGCTATATTAAATTCACACAAAGCAAAATTTGTTCATGCAAAGGCATAACTTTTCGAATTGCTAATAGTTTTTCCGTTTACCGACTTTTATCACATTCCCCCATTAAGGTTCTTGCAGGTTAACACCATTTTTTATTAATAGCTCATCCAAGTTTTCTAAGATTTATCTTCTGGATCATTTACTTTGTCACCTCAGTGTTCTGATTTTTTTTTAATTCAAAAGCCTAAAGATGTGGGTTAATTATGTTCTTTACAATGTGTTTAGGGTGAAAATATCATAAAATGAATTAATTGCGCTCATTGGACAAACTGGGTGCCATAAAAATCTATTGGACAGTCCTATTCCATAAAATCAAGATTGCTGCTAGTTCCCTGTGCCCTTCATACTAAGGTGCTACAGTAATGTTTTTCATATCAGAATGCTATAATAATTATTCCACACTGGCTGTCCATGATGTTCAAAATGCAATATATTTCTTCCTCGGAAAAATATTCAAGTCTGTGAAAATGTTTGGAATAACATTCAGTCTAGGTAAATGCCTTTCTACAACACTCTTGGCTGCTACTTTTGCTGCTACTGGAGGCAGCTCATGTGCATTGAGGCAGGTGGGCCTTGGAGGGTTAATTTGTAATCACAAAGATAGTAAGATGCAATCTACTGATCAACCAGCTCAAAATCCACTGTTCTGTTCTGATCTACATTTTTATGTACCTCTGAGCTACTTTATGTCACAAAGACAAATATGGAAACTGATTGACTAAATCAACAAAACCCTATATTAATTTACTGAGAGTACATAAACTATCCTTTAGCACAGTGATCCCCAACCAGTAGCTCGCGAGCAACATGTTGCTCTCCAACCCCTTGGATGTTGCTCTCAGGGTCCTCAAAGCAGGTGTTTATTTTTGAATTCCAAGCTTGAAAGCAAGTTTTAATTGCATAAAAACTAAGTATACTGCCAAGTTGAGCCTCTTGTAGGCTGCCAGTCCACAAAGGGGCTACCAAATAGCCAATCATAGACTTTATTTAACACCCCAAGGGACTTTTTCATGCTTGCGTTGCTCCCCAACTCTTTTTACACTTGAATGTGGCTCACAAGTAAAAAAGGTTGGGGACCCCTGCTTTAGCACTACAGGCAGCAACAGGACATAGATGGGCTGATTTACTAAATTGCAACAGTTCAGCTACTCATAACCAATCTTAACTTGTAGCAGATTGTTTACAACTAATTGCTGATTGGTTGTTAAAGAGAATGTAAAATTATTCAGTGCTCTTAAAACCATTTAAATTTACATGCATTACTTTTTTCAGTTTTCAAGTTATTAGCAGATTTAAACTGCTATTGCAATGAATTTGAAACAACTGAGCAGTCTGCTGTTTATTTTGGTCCAACTAAGTCAGATGAAAATTAATTTGGTCAGTTCCGAGCAAAGCATCATTACAAAATTTTCTTTTTTTTTCTCTCCCCAACTGTAACCAGTCACTGAAAAATCTTGAATTTAAAAACTGCTACTATTTGGAAAACTAGAAATATGATGAATGTAAATTGCAAAGCTTCTTAAAAGAGTGGTCTGATCAATTTTACATTTACAAATGGGCATCAGTGACCACTTTCTGAATATTTACTTACATGATAAGGAAACTTTATTTCCCTTTAAGATGTGCTTTGGTATTTCACTATATAGACACATTCTTTTACCTGGCAAATACATTTTCAATAAACATATCTGATCATCTTATTCAGTGAAAAACAAATTAAGCCATGCACAAAATGTTCACATTTCCGCTACTATTAACCCCGCAGTATTAGTTTATTAATGAAAATATATGTATGGCTGTCATGACTCACTCATGACTTGGGACATGTTATTTCAAGAGCTGAACACGGTGCAGTTTTTGTGGTGCTGCATTCAATATTCCAATTATGCACCCTAGGACCTAATGCATAATTAGCATTTATCACTGCCTGTTTAAAAAGAGATTCTTATGCACATAGCACATGCCACACACTGTATTATGGTGGTTTAGTAAGAAATTCAAACTTGTATATGATTTAACAAAAAAGTATGCATATAAAAATGTATATATATATATATATATATATATATATATATATATATATATATATATATATATATATATAACAAACAAGGGAAAGTTGTGCTCACCACTATTTTTTAAAACCATTAGGCGGGGGTGCAATGAGGGTGTGACCACAAAATACATATAGTCAACTACAAGAGTCCTCTGCACTCAACCCATTATCAATATATTTAAGACAGAGACATTTTGTGCATACTGCTACTAAAAAATGCCTTACCCTTTAAACAACACAGGGATTGTTTGTCCATATATATTGCAATATATTTAAGCTGGCCAACTACGTCAAAGTCATCCCATATCTGGCCAGTCCTACGCTTAATTTTCATCTGATTCATTAAGAATTCTATTGCTTCATTATACATTTTACAAAGGGACTAAGTTTTACCTGCAACTTACTAGCTGCTTTCAAAGTAAAACTCCCAAACTTGGCTGCCCTTTTATTAGACACCAGTGGGATCACCTGACTATAGCTGGGAGGGGTGGGAGCTACAACATGGAGCTGGTCACTGCTCCTGTATAACTATAACAAACAAGGGAAAGTTGTGCTCACCACTATTTTTTAAAAACATTAGGCGGGGGTGCAATGAGGGTGTGACCACAAAATACATATAGTCAACTACAAGAGGTCCTCTGCACTCAACCCATTATCAATATATTTAAGACAGAGACATTTTGTGCATACTGCTACTAAAAAATGCCTTACCCTTTAAACAACACAGGGATTGTTTGTCCATATATTGCAATATATTTAAGCTGGCCAACTACGTCAAAGTCATCCCATATCTGGCCAGTCCTACGCTTAATTTTCATCTGATTCATTAAGAATTCTATTGCTTAATTATACATTTATTTATTATGTCTAATAAAAGGGCAGCCAAGTTTGGGAGTTTTACTTTGAAAGCAGCTAGTAAGTTGCAGGTAAAACTTAGTCCCTTTGTAAAATGTATAATGAAGCAATTGAATTCTTAATGAATCAGATGAAAATTAAGCGTAGGACTGGCCAGATATGGGATGACTTTGACGTAGTTGGCCAGCTTAAATATATTGCAATATATGGACAAACAATCCCTGTGTTGTTTAAAGGGTAAGGCATTTTTTAGTAGCAGTATGCACAAAATGTCTCTGTCTTAAATATATTGATAATGGGTTGAGTGCAGAGGACCTCTTGTAGTTGACTATATATATATATATATATATATATATATATATATATATCCTTCCAAGTGAGTATCCGCACTCCAAGGCAAATAGTTTCAGCAAAGGGAGGGGGTGCACAGTAATTATGTATACGCCAATTATTCTGAGACCAGCACTCCCTGTTGTAAAAGCCAATTTCTTCATTATTACATTGTGTCTGTGCCCAATGTTTCGGTCAAGGAAAAGGTCCCGGACCGAAACGTCGGGCACAGACACAATGTAATAATAAAGAAATTGGCTTTTACAACAGGGAGTGCTGGTCTCAGAATAATTGGTGTATATATATATATATATATATATATATATATATATATATATATATATATATATACACTAGGGATGCACCGAATCCAGGATTCAGTTTGGGATTCGACCTTTTCAGCAGGATTCGGATTCGGACGAATCCTTCTGCCCGGCCAAACCGAATCCGAATCCTAATTTGCATTAACAAGGAAGTAAAAAATATTTTCCCCTTCCCACCCCTAATTTGCATATGCAAATTAGGATTCGGATTCGGTTCGGTATTCGGCCAAATCTTTAGCGAATAGGGATGTGATAATTTAGACACCATAACATAATATTGGCAGGCACATCCTAAAAGTTTCAGACGCCTAAATGGGTCCTAATGGGGACTTCTGATTCTGCTTATGTAAGCCCCTGTTGTTTTCACAGTGTACTGTAGCTGGCACTGTGCTATGTAACCATGCGGTCTGGGTCCATTGCTTTAGCCCTTACCAAGCAGGCAGGAAGGGAATGGAAAATAGTGCAAATAGTGAAGAAACGCTGGAACTGCAGAAATGGCCCTGAGGCCGTTCTAACTTACCGAGCGGTAGTGAGGTGGAGCATTAGGATAGGTGCAGAATCTCTCTCTCAGGTTTGCCGTTATTCTGTATAGGAAGATCTTGTAAGCCGGAATTGCCGTGTAGAATAGCGCACGTTGAAGGCAGCTTGAATAATGGCGGCGTCCCCGATAGGATGATTGGCGTGTTATAGTACTGCTATCCATCGATCTTTCACACGTGTAACTTTACGTCACAGAATAAATAGTCTAGATCATAAGCTCATTAGCCTAATTGGCAATTTACTGACAATAATAAATTCAATGACATAGTTTTAGAGGAATAGAGTTGAATTGTAGTTTCAAAAACCACAAAAATTCAACCTAATAAATAGGCCTCCCTCTGTTAGATCTTTTATAGTAGATAACTGTTACAGAATAGGCAATTAAGCAATTCACAGTTAAGCAAATATGTAACATGGGGATTAAATATTTGAAACAATGGTGTAAATATGGTGTCTAAATATCTAAAGTTATCTTAATATGTCGATGGAATATTTAAAAAGTTTATACAAGGCATCTGCTTTTCCTCTATTAATTTGTTGATGAAACCTTTCGATACTTTTGATTCTACCCATTCATGTTTTCCTATAGCTGTGCAGGCATCTCGTGATATTTGCTAGGTGTTTCATCAGAATTAGAATGAATAGGATTCTTCACATAAATCTAATGGCTTTCCAGGCTGTGTGTTTAAATTCTAATGCTTAGATTTCTAAAGGGAATTAAAAGACAGAAATGTTAAGAACTGTAAAAGTCAGTTTGAATTAAGTTTAAATATTGCCACATCCATACAAAGGTAAAAACCTGCAATTTTGCAATTTCTTCTTGTGTGTACACCATTCAAGGAGCGTAGGTTTCAAATTATGTTTTATGCCAACATCATCCAACAAACATTCATCAAAAAGTTCTCATTTCATGTCTCCGGCAAGATATTCATTATATTTTATTCTGACCCAAAAGAGTGTTCTTAAAAGATTTTCTTTCAGTATGAGATATCTCTTATTCAATCATTTTCCACTGCATTGTTTAGCTTTTTATATTTTTTGAGGTGCGCATCATCATTATCATCATACAGTTAAATTGATAGGTGAATAGATTGGCAGATGGTAGATTATAGACATTTGGTAGATAATTGAAAGATAACTTATGTAAACAGGTACCTTTAGGCTTTCTCACAGGCCAACCACCCCCCCCTCGCTAGTAACCCACGTTTCACAGGGGTGTGGGATGCACTAGTGACAGATTAGCAAATGCACTCGCACACCCTAGCCTTGGATAGAAGATAGTCCCTGGTGCACAGCGATGGCAGAATCGGCGTCCCACCTTGAATTGACGATGCAAAAGGAAATTCACTGGCACACAGGTAGTACTAGCAGGGTAAACCCTTGCTGTTTTATTCGATGAATAGCAGCATGCAACGTTTCGGGGTAACCCCCTTTATCAAGCTTGATAAAGGGG